>NC_058519.1:71409905-71709998 GCF_904849725.1 Hordeum vulgare subsp. vulgare | reverse complement strand
AAGTTCATCATCACATTAAAACCAAAGCACAATAGTGATCAAATGTTATTATTGCAAAAATGAATGTTATTATTGCAAAAATGAATACATAAAGTTCTCTCACAAAACAACATACAACTATGTAAAACATTTAAATGCAACAACAAAAGTGATCAAAATCGCAACTCAGGTAACAATTGACCCAACAGCATAATGATACCAAGCCTCTTTATCACTAGCATATTTTCTAATATTCCTAATCTTCAAGCGCATTTCATCCATCTTCAAGCGCATTGCATCCATCTTCAACCGCATCGCATCCATCTTCATCTTGCGATCATGGACGACATCGCCAACATGCTAACTCCATTTCCATATTCTTCTCCTCAATTATTTTCAATTTTTTCTTCAAGTAATTGTTTTCTTTTCAACCAAATTTAACTTCTCGACCAGAATTTCTATGTGGGTTGGAATTTCCGGTTCACATACCTCCTAGATTAAAAAGTACATGTCAAGTTGGTCGTCATAATTGTCATAAACACTAAATAAAACAAATAGTTATAAAAGATAATATATACCACATCTGAATCATAGAACTGACGAGGGCCGACGGAGGCGGATACCAAAACCATCGCACTATATAATACCAAAAAATAATGAAAGTAAGTAATTTATACAAGTATTTTTGGAAATATGCCCTATTATAGTCTTCATGCCCAAAAACCCGCTTTTTAGGACACCGATGGGCAAAAACGCAGCTCCAACAGGTGCCCTAAAATTGGGCAGCCCTACTCCGTGCCCTTTATTTGGGGCAGAGGGGACCGCAAGAGAGACATGCCCTATCCTTTCCACCGCGCGCGTGCCTAACCGCTCTTCCTCCTCCCGCTCTCCACCTACCGCCACCGCTCCAACAGGCCAAATCCGCCGTCGCCGCTCACATCCGGCCATCCTCCGACACGCCATCGTCCCCCAATCGCATTTTCGTCGCCGTCTGCACCCGCCGCCACCCGCAAACCCTAGCCGCCGCCCAATAATCCCGTTTGTAAACGCCGCCGCTCCCGAGCTCCCCTGCCCCCAAATCGGGTCTGTCGCCGCCGCTCTCGTGCTTCCTAGCATGATCTCGTGCTCCGACCCATCAGCGGCCGCTCCCTACCCCCGCATGCAAACCCTAGCCATGGCCTCCGCCATGGCACCGCCGAAGAAGACGAAGGCGAGCTCCTTCTATAAGGGCATGCGGGTGAGGCCGTCGGGCCAGTGGAGCGTGTAGCTTCAGCACGAGAGCATGTGCTACTACCTCGGCACCTTCGACACCGCCGATTTGGACGCTCGGGCGTACGACGTCGCTGGGTGGCGCCTCGGCGTTCCCCGGGAGGATCTCAACTTCCCGGACATCACCTCCCCGCAGGACGCCATCTTCGTCGGGCCCCCGATGAAGAACCGGGTGAAGACCCGGTTGGTGAAGAAGAAGGAGAAGCTGGCGAGGGTGATTGAGACCGACGACGAGGCAGTGGCTCGGTTTGCTCGGGAGCATCCCAAGTACGTGCAATACAAGCGCGAGTTCTTCTGGAAGCGCGAGATAGAGAAGAAGAAGAAGCTCGGTGAGTCTGGACCATCAATGGTTAAGACGGTGATCGAGTTAAGCTCCTCCTCCTTTGACTGGACATCGGATGGATCATCCGATTCGTCTGATGAGTTTGATTGTCGTACGTTGTGAACTCGAGTTCATATCAAGTTAAGTTATGTAGAACCGAGTTTAGGATTATGAAATCAAGTTTAGGGTATGAAATTGAGTTCGAATGATGGTTTGTAGTTCGTAAGTTTGAAATCGAGTTCAAAAAAATGTTTGAATGTTGATCAAATGTGTGTAACATAGGGCATATGTTAGAATGTGTCCCCTAAAATAGGGCATCTGGAATAGAAAAAAAAAATTTATGCGCTAACATGCAAAAACAGATGTCCTATAGCACGAGAAAATAGATATAGGATAGGACATCTATCAGAGATGCTCTTAGTATAAAGTATATTCCCAAAACAAAATAACAATAAACCGAAATTGATTCATCAATCTCAGTATAAAGTATTGCCGGTAATTGAGTACAGTGGCACAATAAGGATTACAACACAAATGAATGAAATGAATCAACGAGCAAAAAATTTAGTTTGAAATAAAGGAGAAAGGAAGACCGGAAGGCACATTGAAAATAGCATGAACTGAACACCCTCTGCCATCAAGAGACCATGAACCGGTGTAGGGTTAATTGACGAGCCCGCACATCTTTCTGATCTCACCTTTGGTGCTGTCCTTCACTTCGATATTTCCCATCTTCACCATTGCATCCCCGAAATGTTTGTACCACTTGAGATCTCCGATGAGCCATTTAGTGTACTCCTGCACCAAGCTCTTCGTCTGCAGCGACGTCATGAGCGCCGCGTCAGAGGTGAAGAGCACTTTGCGATCGATCACGTTCCTGTAGTACTGGCTGTCCAACATGTCGACGGTCTTGTAGTCCTGCGGCACCATGGGATCACTACCGGCGGTGCAGTCCTGGGTCAGCTTCCCAGCGAACGTGGCATCCATCGACGTGTTGGAGTTGTCGTTGGCCGACGGCTGGAGACGGTTGCTGAAGGAGGAGCAATGCGAGCGGCCGATGCTGTGCGCGCCCGAGAGCACGACCATGTCGGTTTGGCTGAGTGTCTTGTTGGCGAACATTTGTGTGAGTGTGTCGAGGTTGGCGAAGGGTGGAGGCAGGTTGGCGAGGGTCTCGTCTTTGAGGGACACGAACCCGTCGTAGCGGCCGGCTGGCATGTTGAAGTTTATTTTGTAGGTGCTGAGTAACTTGCTAGCGTCACGGCCTGCGAAGGCGACGATGTCGGCGCACGAGACGACACCGGGACATTTTTCCTCGAGCTTCTTCTTTGCCGCGTCTATCACTTCGAAGCCACGCAGGCTCAGGTTCGGGATACCGAGCTTCTCGGGCTCCGGCTTGCCAGCGATCTTGTTCAGCAGGACAGAGGCATCGCAACCCTGAAATCCACGCCCAAGTAGAGTAACACGCATGCATGCATGCATGCAACGATAACATGCATTGTTAGTTTCTCAGTCCTGGATTATCAATCAAACTTCATTTACATATGAAATAACTATGTATATATACGTACCCGGACAAAGCAGTCGTGGAAGAAGAGGCGGATGAGCCCGGCCTTCACGCCGGCGGTGGTGTTGCGCACGGCATCCAACACGATGTTCTCCGCGTCAGGGCACTTGTCATCGTAGTAGCCGACCTCGAGCCCGGTGGCAGGTGGAGGCGGGGCAGGAGTAGAAGCCGGTGGGGGCGCGGGAGTGGTGGGAGTGGGGGTGGGATAGACCGGGGTAGCAGTAGGGCTCGGGGGAAGGGTAGACGGTGGTGGCGGGGTAGAGCTGGTCGGAGGAGAAACTGATGGGGACGTTGCCGGCGCGCTGGAAGTCGGGGTGGGATATTCCGGTGTAGGGGTAGGGCTGGGCGGGGGAGTAGCCGGTGGAGGTGGGGAAGGGCTCGGCTGCGGAGTACCGGTTATGATGGGAGTGGGGTTGGGATAGGTGTAGCCGTAGCCGGATGCTTGGCAGGCCACGGAACCGAGCACCACCAGTACGGCGACAAGGACAAGCCTGGCCATCTTCCTGTGCTCGTCTCCTCTTGCTGGATCGAGGAAGATAGGATGAAGAAAACTTGCTGTTTCGCATGCGTATTTATAGTCATCTACAGCAGAAATCGCAAGCATGTGTTCTACGGGCGTTTGGAGCGCACGTTTGCGAGTCAACCAGCTGCTGCCGGCCGCGAACGTGGTGACCACACAGCAGGCAAGTGTTGATGATGAACGCGGTGGCAGCTTGGTAGCGACTACGTGGCCATGATCAATTACATTATATAAGTATATAAGTACGTCGGTAGGTTAGGAAATCAACTCGGCATGTACTACGAGCGAGTGGTGCAAGTGCAAATGTTTCATCATTATCTATCCTGCTTATGCCGCAAAAAACAAAAAACAAAAACGTATCCCACTTGTAAACTGCAGTAGAAGTTGAGATGTCCCTGTTTTGTTGTACTCCCTCCTGTCCCAAAATAATTATCTTAACTTTGTAACAGCTCTGGTATAAAATTATATTAAGTTTAAGACACTTATTTTGAAACGAAGGGCGTAGAATTCTAATTTTATTTGCAAGCTAGCAGGATAATATAGACAGGCTGACACATATATATATATATATACTCAAAGTTAGTTCCTCTCTCGGTGCGTCTATGTGTGGGATACATTTATCTTGGTTAAATGTAGGGCAGCGATCTACACGGGCGGACCGGTGCAACGGTATGGCCGGTCCAGCTCAGACCATTGGATGCAGCCAGCCACGTCCGTTGGATCAGCGCACGATCCCATCGAAGGCCTTGAAGCAAAAACACGTTACAGCAAAATATTGCAACCTTACTCCACATAGGCACGCACGAGGAAAAACAGAGCCTCCCGTCCCCGCGTCGGCCCGTCCCCGATCGGTGGCGGCGACGGCCGAATCCACCGGATTTTTATTGCCGACGACGGGATTAGCTCGAAGAGGGTATTCCCCATCTATCACGGGCCTGGGTTTGCTGAGTGTGCTGCCATTTTAAAATATAGGTATTCAAGATCTTGGTCATGATAGGATGTACTATACTATATTCCGATAAACAGGATTCCTATTTTTTTGTAATCACTTTGCATCTGAAGAATTGATTATCAAATGAAAATAAGATCGATTGAATTTATCCTAATTTGATGATGAACGTGATGAGCACACAGCAAGTGTTGATGATGAACGCGGTGGCAGCGGCGGTAAGCTTGGTAGCGACTACGTGGCCATGGTCGATTGCAAATACTCCCTCCGTCCCAAAATAACTGTCTTCAATTTGTACTAGCTCTATTACAAATTTGTATTAAGCTTAAGACACTTATTTTGAGACGAAGAGAGTACTATATATAAGTACGTCGATAGGTAAGGAAACAAACCCTCATACTTGTGCCGCAAAAGAAATTAAATGAACGGAACATGCCATTTGCAAACTAGCGTGTACAGCAAGGCAATGATTAAATTACGTCCGGAGATTTTATTTAGAATTATAGTGGCATAACTGGCAACTGCAGGATTAGTTAACATCTATACCTTTATACTTTTTTTCTATATTTATATCTATCTTTCTCTAATAATAAAGCAGTCAGTCCTTCTGTCGTCCGTCGTGGGTAATTTTGTATAAAAGTCCTTGTAGTTTCTGGTAATAGAAAGCGCCGTCCGTCTTTAAGTGGCATCTGGCAAAACGTTTTGTTCTTGCAAATAGACCTTGTAGTTTTCGGTATTCAATCCATACTCCTGTTAAAAGTGGCCAACAGCGGGAGCATTGGCTGTTCGATGCAGATCCATACGGGTGCCGCCGCAGCAGCCAGCGGCGGCTGGTCTTCTTTTCCGGCCATCTGCTGTCCTTCTCGCTTCCCCATCCTCTGTTGTCCTCGCCTACCCTCCCGCCCCTAATCTTCTCTCGCACTATCCCAAATCTCCAGCCTCCCGCTGCCATGCCTCGATCCATACGGGCGGTGTCACCGCCGATGTCCAATCTTCTTCTCTGGCCATCCGTCGCCCCCTCCCCCTCCCCCTCCCCACCCCACCCCTCGAATCTTCTTCTTCTTCTCCGGCCATCCGTCACCCTCCTCAAATCCCAGGGAGTTCGTCGGAGGAAGAACATCTACCTTCCGAACGTGTCGCACCAGAGGTATGTAAGACAAAGGGCGCTGGGAGAATTTAGCAAGTGCCAGATGCTTTCCATCCTCTTTGGTGGAGGTCTCTGTAGTGGCGTAGTGCCGTAGTGTGTATATATGTACGTATGGAGTGGTGAAACTTTCCAGTGCATGTGTGAACTCGATCAAGACGGTACTACTCATCTAGCTGGCTGGCTGGCCAGGTGATTAAGCTAATTAACTCCAGGTTTATAAAACAGACGCGCGGACGGACACAGTGTCATGGCGGCACAAGAGAGCGGCAGGAGTGCAGCAGCCTCGGGCACCCCCACGATGGCGGTGTGCAGTGGGCGACGCTTCCTTGGCGTCCGGCAAAGGCCGTCGGGGCGGTGGGTGGCCGAGATCAAGGACTCAGTGCAGCGCGTACGCCTCTGGCTGGGCACCTTCGACACCGCCGAGGACGCAGTGTGTGCGCCTACGACGAGGCGGCGCGCGCTGTGCGCGGGGACAAGACGCGCACCAACTTCGCCACCCGGCACGGCGCCGCGGCGAGGGCCAGGCTGAGCAAGAACCTGCAGCATGTCATGGCCAGGGTGGCCACGGGTAGGTCGTCGTCGGCGTGCGGCGTCGGGGTGGCCGACCAGTTCGCGCTCGCCGTGGTGTTCAGGGACTGGCAGCAGCCGACGCTCTCGCCGCTGCTGCCCCTAGGCTGTCGCGCACAGGCGGAGGCCGTGCACGTGGCGGCGAACGCCGTGCAGCCGAGCTTCGTTGTGCCCAGGCGGACGGAGGCGCCGCCGCCGTCGGTTACCGCCGTAGGAGCTGGGGACGATGTTTGGGCCGCGGACGTCTTGGAGTTGGACGGCGGCGGGGACACGAGCGCGGAGAAGGCGTTCAAGGTGTCGTCGTCTGTGATTATGCCGTCAAGTTCGGTGCAGCGCCGGAGTTGTTTGGCCTCGACGGATTCTAGCGAGGAACGTCCGTCCGAGCGGTTCGTTTGCATGCACGGTGTGCTCGCTCGCGAGGGAATAGTGTAGATATCGCGCATGCAGTGAAAGTCCTATACTTTGCAACAAAAAGAATCTCTATCTCTACTCTCTATCTCTATCTCTATCTCTGTCTCTATCTCTACTCTCTACTTCTCCCCTAATAATAAAGCATGTAGTGCTTCTTTCGACGTCGTCGGTCATTTTGCCGAAACACCCCTTGCTATTTTGGTATTCAAGCCGCAGAATATTTTTAAGTTATAAAAAAACGTTTCGCTCATTTACATAAACCCCCCTCCCCGACTTATCCATTCCCGTCTTGAGAGAGAGAGGACGCACGACGCGGACGTTGACTTTGTCGGGGGAGGGGTTGGCGAGGAAGGCCTCGGTGACGCCGATGATGGGGTCCTTGGGCGCCGGCTCGACGTGGCCGAGGAGCGACGCCATGGCCCGCACCGGGAGCATGGGCGGGGCCCCGCGCCGCCGGATAGCGGAGGCCGCGTGGCGGTACAGCGCCATGGCGGATCCGGCTTGAGGGGTAGGCGGTGGGCTTCTTGGCCGGCCGGTCGGTCGCCGGGGCAGGGGAGGGGAGGGAAGTGGTGGAAGGACATCTGTGTTTGTGTGTGTGTGTGTGTGGAAGCTCGCCAGAGATTCGGCAGGGGGGAAGATCGCGTGGTACGCGGTCGGCGAGACTGTCGTGCGCAGCGAGCACAATCCCAACATCGCTTATGCCTACGGTATGTAAAGCCGAGTGATTGATGGTGAGACTCACTAAATTTGAAATGTTGGAGGATGAGTGGATTGCTTGAGGGCCCGAAGTAGTAACAGAAGCATAACTGCTACCTTCTGAACAATGCCACGATTCTGGTCTTCTGCACATATGCTGAGTAATAGTGTAACACACTCGATAAATTATACAGAAATGTTGATATATAATTGTGTAGGCATATTGTTCAATGGAATGACCAAATATTTCTGCTTGAAATCGTTGCCGCATTCATTAAGTAACAGCAAACTCTCTTTTCAATTTCAAATTTCTCTTCTAAGTGGCTAAAGTGAAATTTGCAACCAGATCGTGTGTTTGGACCAACTACGACAACACAGCAGGTATATGATGTTGCCGCTCAACATGTTGTCAGTGGTGCCATGCAAGGAATAACTACTTCTGATCATGTATTCTCTTATTCCTCTGCATTCAGTTTTGTAAAGAATTCTTAATGTTTTGTGGATAGGAACGAGAAAGCAGATGGAGCAACAGAACGGAAGAGAGGAGCGGTGTAGTTTGTTTTTTTGCCTTTGATAGCAGAGAGAGCGGTGGGGATGGAGATGAATGTTAAGTTTTTAGGTGGAGGTAAAGCTCCTCTGTCCTGCTTCCTCTTATGCGGCTGTAGGAGATCGAGCGAGGAAATAATCAGTTGAGACTTGAGAATGATTGGCAGAATAAAAGGCAAGGAATTGTGGTGGTGGAACTCGGATGAAGACTGAAGAAAAGAGAAACATGAGTATTTTTGTAGCACCTTTCATAGAAGCGGTTTGGGGAGGCAGTGAACGATAGAGAAAATGCAATTTTTATGTGCAAAGATCCTGCTGAAAGTAACACCACGTTGCAGACATTTTACTAAGCTGGAACCCATATGCCGGCACTTCGCCGAAACGCGGTCATGCTCCACCCGAGGTTGCAATTTTCAGTGCCTGAATTTTTTGTTGGCCAAACTGTTAGAACAAAACCTGGAAGTATTAGCTTACCATGTGCTAGAAATTGCAAACCTGCCTCGGAATGTTTTAGTCTGTTCATGTGTTTATCTTGGAATCAATAGATAATCGCATACCAGAAGTTTGGTAGTATATAGCTCAAACACAAAGCTGGGTTGTTAAGCTTATCAGAAGAGAAACCTGACAAGTAATGGTTCCATGAAACTGGTTTACATTCTTCATTGTTGTGCTTCTCGCACAATGGGTGTGTAGAATGGACAGATTTGCGAGACATTCGTGTTTGCATCAATACATCAAAGTTTCTTTGCGTACTGGTAGTTCTACTTTCGATGTTTCAGCGGTATATTTCTGCGGGATATTGTTCTGTTGGTAATGGCTCTGAATGTGACGGTGCTAAGAACTACTTGCTGAGTTGTGTTGTTCCCTTCATTACATGAAGTAGATTGAATGACAGTAAAGACTTGTGATGTGATATCTCACTATATGTCTATATGTCTATTTTAATATACTCTTTCTGTTTCTAAATATAAAACCTTTTAAAGATTTATCTTATAAATTATATACGGATGTATATAGATATATTTTAAAATATACATTAATTAGTTCATAATAAAAGATATTCTCTTCCATTTGATAAGTGACGAATACATAATTTTGTTACTTGTTGCAACACATGGATTTTTTTCGTCCGGTGCAACGCATGGGCATTTGTACTAGTTACTAATAAATCAATTAGTGCTTTTGTCATCCATCATTAACATTGCCCTTAAAGTTAATAAAAATTATCCACCAATGCCATTATTAAGTGGAAAATGATTCAGGTTTTTTTTAGAATCGCCGCCGCTAGCTTCTGGTTCATCAACCTTTATTCCATTAGACTACACAGGTACAGTAGCCAGCCTATTGGCTACGCCGTATCTATCTCGTCTGGGAGACCTGGGTTCGACCCTAGGTACTCCCCATTTTTTCTAGACTTTTTCTCAAATCTCAAATATTTTACTGATTAAAGTATTTTTAAAAATATTCATATCTTTCAAACCTTAATTTCAAATTTAACATGTTATGTGATAAAAATATTCATGATTGTAAATATGTACACAATTTTTAGAAAATGTTATGATTTTTAAATTGTTCATAATTTCACGAAATAAAGAGTGATATTGTATCTCAATGATGCAGTAAAATATGGTCATCTCCATTGAAAATTACGAAAAAAAAATCCGATGCAACACACGGGCCTTTTGCTATAATAATAAAGAAAATAGTGTTTCTGTCGTCCGTCGTAATATTTACCCCCAAAGTTGTAAACAATTACCCACCATGTCATCGGTAAGTGAGGAAAAACGATTCGTTTTTCACACAAGTCACAAGAGAGGTTGCCGGTTTATTTAAAATCGATATCCTAATGTAACCCTTCCACTAGGCCCATGCAGTGGCTAGAGCTTCACTCTTCTATCTCAGAGACGCGGGTTCGAGCCCGGCTCTGACTTTTTCCTATTTTTTATCTTTTTTCTTTCCTATTTATACAAGTTTTTTTAATAATAATTAAAAAGCGATTGATTCTTCCTTCAGATTTTATAGGTACAAAAATTTCCGTTCATCCCGCACGCACGCTAAAATTTGTACGCTAGCTTTATCTTTGCTAATCAAGTTTTTTTTCATCTTTTTTCTTTCCTATTTATACCAAGTTTTTTAATAATAATTAAAGAGGGATTGATTCGTCCTCCAGATTTTATAGGTTCATAAATTTTCGTCCGTCCCGTACGCACGATAAAATTTGTACGTTAACCTAACCTTTGCTAATCGAGCCATCTGTTGACGTGCATGGGATTCATGGATGTTTGATTTGGCTGATGTCGACAATGTTCGATCTACTTGACGTGCTCCGACAGTCCGACGCTGTCGATGTCATTGACGTTTGACGGATCGACGCGCTCCAGATTGTCTTCTCCGACCACAACCCATGGGGCTAGACTCTAGAGGCGTGCACCTTTGCAATCTCCAGCCACGAACATGCATGCAGTGTTGGCTACCTGCCTCGCGCACTCAATAGAGGAGTCTTGCGTTGGCTGGGCGGCGTCTTCTCGTGGAGTAGACAAGGGCTCTCGCGTGGGCTTAGGATGATATTGGTGCAAATCCGTTATCTTTTCCAGCTTGGTTCTCAGACGTTCAAGTTGCCAAGTCTCAACAAGTATGTGGTTATGATATCCCTTAAAACATTAGTTGTGTATATAGGCACGAATTGACTGTCTTTCCATTATCTAGAATCGCCACCTTTCTGCACTGAGGACACATAGGTTGATCCAGATCCAGTTGTTGTCGCCTTCGTGCTTGATTATTTTCACTGTGCATCTTACTCAAGAGGTTATCGTCTCCTCTCTTTTTCCCAGTCATCACTATGATTCTTGATACAGACCTCGCATGCATGTTTGTTTGATCCATCGTCAGTTTGCCACATAGTCAGGTTGTGCCACCGTACTCCAAACTTGAATATTTGCTATGAGAATCTTTCACGAAAAGTACTACCAATGACTGCTCGGCTGCTATGGATAGGCACACCTAGCTTTGGTCATCATGGCGACAATCACTCGACCAAAAAAACGGTGGCAACGGCATTGAGTTATTTTCTTAAATCATGACTTACAAACAAAAATATAATATAATATTCTTACTATGTTTAAAAAAAAATCTGAAAGGTGACTTTACATTTTTCTATTATTATGTTTTCATGTTCTCCAAATTACACAATTATGCTTTGTTATTAATGTCCATCGGTAGTTTCACAAAACATAAGCACTTATCATATTGATATTTTACTATATTTCTATATGTGGTGTATTCCATATGTCTCAAACAATGTTACATTTTTAGGGTATACAATTTACTGTTGCCTTTTTTAAAAGAAGAAAAATCCGTTCATCCATGTTATTGTTTTTAATATTTTACTATCCAAGGTGGTACTAATTGTTTGCGGCCATCCAAAGTAATTATGAGATCGCATGAAAACGCATGATAAACGACGTTTTCAACATAGGGAAGCACATGCATTATGATCGAGACATGATGCATCTACTTCAAAAGTCAAAACGCACATAGCCTTACTAATGACGAGTCATTTCATTAAGAAAGAAGAGCTTCAGTCTTGTGGATACTTCTACTGCCGTTGCAACGCACGGGCATTTATACCAGTACCTATTAATAAAATAAATAGGTATTCTTTGTTCGTCATTAGTATTTACAGAAAAGTCGCTATGTTTTTTAGTCGTGCACTTGCATTTCGCCGGTGGTCGTCTGCTGCTTTCTCAATAAGAGTTGTGTTTTGGTTGGGCCTTGACCCGTGTCTAGCTGGGAAACTTCAAACAACACAAACATACGTAAAAAGGAAGGAAACGGACACAAAGTAGATTGTGTTATAGTCCTAACTCATGGAAAACTACGTTTAGAAAAAGGGCAGCGCTGTGCGCTGGCGCGCTGGCCGAAACTTTCGGACGGCCGCATGTGGGCCGCCCGATCTGCCGGCCGCACACAGACCGCATCGTCAGATCTGTCCTTGCAACAAATTTCCTCGATGCAGCAAATATCGATCACGGTTGCAACAAAAATATGGTTGTAGCAAAAAAAATATTAACGTGATCGTAGTAAAAAAACAACGCTGATGATGCGTGGTACCAAAACAAAATGTGGGTTGTAGCAAAAACAATCCGGTGAACTCGGGTTGCAACTCTGACGAACGTGTATGTAATTTTTTTAGTGAACGGTTGCGGCAAAAAATGATACCGGTTCTAGCAAAAATTAACACGGTTGTAGCAAAAGTAAAAAAACACCAATTGTAACGAAACATCCGATGAACTGGAGCTGCAATCAAACGTATATGCAGCCTTTTTACTGGACAAATGTAACAAATGGAAACACTTGTAGCAAAAATGAATGCTGATTGCAGTAAATTTACACGGACAAAAGCTGCATTTCTAATCAACTGCATGCGCGGGTCACGTGCTCGTCGGCCAAACGGTTCGGCCAACGCATCGGCCATAAACGTTTCCCATAGAAAAAACTCTTGGGAAAACCAGCCTCGCCCGTCGTGCTGCAGCCTAGACACGATCTCCGTGGGTGCGCATCTCCCTGCCGCCGCAACAACAAGCTCCGACCGAGCGCCCAACAGGTCGGAAATCGACTCGCGCTGCTCCATCCGACTCTCTCTCTCTCTCTCTCTCTCTCTCTCGCCCGCAAGGCCGAACACGCGACAAGAAGATCGACATGGCCGACACTGTCTCAGATGCGGAACGGCGGCGCACTAACTCGATGAGGGCACCGTGCATGGCCTGAGGTGGGCAGCCCCACAGGAGTTCCCAAAACTCAGGCTCCCGGCCGGTGAGGTTGGTCGTTGACGACGGTTGATGGTGAAGGCCTCGCGTGTATGCGTCGTGGACGACTACTACGTTGTTGTAGGCCACGACGACTAGTTGGATCCAAAGACCACGTTGGGGTGCTGGGGTCGACGTGGTGGGTAGTGTTGGCGTAGATAGCGACCATGCTGCTACTTTGGCCACCACTAGTGGAAAACGGGCCTTTGGCCTGGACCCTTTAGTCCCGGCCTGCCTCTGGGCCGGGACTAAAGGCCCGGCCACGTTGCCCCAATTCCCAATGCCTTCCTCGAGGCTTTAGTCCCGGCCCGTAAGGAGCCTTTAGTCCCGGTTCGTGTCCCAAACCGGGAATAAAAGGCTACGCGGTGGGCAGCCCGCATGTGCGCCACCTTTAGTCTCGGTTTGTGTCTCAAACCGGGACTAAAGTCCTCTGCCTATATATAGCACAACCCCTCTCTCCCCTCTTCCTTGCACTTTTCTTGGATGGAGGATTGTGGGTGGGTGCTTGCTCTCCACTTTTTTTGATGCACTAGAGGTGTTTGTTGAAATGTGTGTTAGAGTGATGCCGCTTTAGTTCACCGAACACAACTACGATATGATATGCCTGAGCCACGCTTAAACCTCTTCCTCTTTATTTCTACTTATTCTAAAAGGTTAGCAACTATATTTCCTCGTTTAGACCGTGCGGTACTAATTTTTAGGATCGTGATTGTAGTTGATATACTGTCGTATAACACAGATGAGCCATCCATGGATGTACGGTGATCGATGCACAGCCGCTTACAGAGAAGGCGTGCATTCTTTTCGAGATGCAGCCGATGCGAACAAGCATGGTGGTGGCTATATGTTTTGTCCATGTGTTGAATGTTGGAATGAGAAGGATTACACTTCCTCAGAGTCATTCAGATCCACCTGCTTCGGTCCGGTTTTATGTCGGGCTATAATGTTTGGACCAAGCACGGAGAAAGAGGGGTTATGATGGAAGACGACGATGAAGAAGAAGAGAACAATGATGACAACTACCGATCTATGTTCCCTGAGTATGCTGATACCGCAATGGAAGACAACGAAGAAGAAGATCAGGATGAAGAACGGTAACCAGATGAGCCCGCTGATGATCCTGGCCGGGTCATTTCTGATGCACGGCGAGGTTGCGACATAGAAAAGGAGAGGCTGCAGTTCGAGCAGATGTTACAGGACCACAGCAAATTGTTGTACCCAACTTGTGAAGATGGCCAAAAGAAGCTGGATAGCACACTGGAATTGCTGAAGTGGAAGGCAGAGACCGGTGTGACTGACTCGTCATTCGAAAAGTTGCTGGTACTGATGAAGAAGATGCTTCCAAGAAAGAACGAATTGCCCGCCAGCATGTACGAAGCAAAGAAGCTTGTCTGCACTCTAGGATTAGATGTGCAGAAGATACATGCATGCCCTAATGACTGCATCCTCTACCGCGGTGAGAAGTACGAGAATATGGATAAATGCCCGGTATGCACTGCATTGCGGTATAAGATCAGAAAAGATGACCCTGGTGATATTGAGGGCGAGCCACCCAGGAAGAGGGTTCCTGCCAAGGTGATGTGGTATGCTCCTATAATACCACGGTTGAAACGTCTGTTCAGAAATAAAGATCATGCGAAGTTGTTGCGATGGCACATTGAAGATCGTATGAAAGAAGATAAGTTGAGGCACACCGTTGATGGTCGGGAGTGGAGAGAAATCGAGAGAGAGTTCCTGAGATTTGCAGCTGACGCAAGGAACTTATGGTTAGGTCTGAGTACAGATGGCATGAATCCTTTTGGGGAGCAGAGTTGCAGTCACAGCACCTAGCCCGTTACTCTATGTATCTACAACCTTCCTCCTTGGTTGTGCATGAAGCGGAAGTTCATTATGATGCCAGTGCTTATCCAAGGTCCAAAGCAACCCGGCAACGATATTGATTTGTACCTGAGGCCATTAGTTGATGAACTTTTACAGCTGTGGGCCGAACCAGGTGTACGTGTGTGGGACGAGCACAAACAAGAGGAATTTGACCTTCGAGCGTTACTTTTCGTAACCATCAATGATTGGCCTGCTCTTAGTAACATTTCAGGACAGTCAAACAAGGGATACAATGCATGCACACACTGTTTGGATCAGACAGAAAGTATATATCTGGACAAATGTAGGAAGAATGTGTATCCGTACAATCATCGTTTTCTTCCACCCAAGCATCCCTTAAAGAAAAAAGGCAAGCATTTCAATGGCAAGGCAGAACCCCGGGGGAAGCCTGTCATCCGTACTGGTGCTGAATTATTTGATATGGTCAAAGATTTAAAAGTAATCTTTGGAAAGGGTCCTGGCAGCCAACCTGTTCCTAACGGCCCTGATAAGCGCGTACCCATGTGGAAGAAGAAATCTATATTTTGGGAGCTACCCTACTGGGAAGTCCATGAGGTCCGCTCGGCAATCGACGTGATGCACCTGACGAAGAATCTCTGCGTTAATATTCTAGGCTTCCTAGGCTTGTATGGGAAGTCAAAAGATACACCGGAAGCACGGGAGGACTAGGAACGTCATAAAGGAAGAGATGGCATGCATCCAGGGCAGTTTCAAGGGCGTGCCAGCTACGCTCTTACTAAGGAAGAGAAGGAAATCTTCTTTGAAGTCCTTTTCAGTATCAAGGTCCCGACTGGCTTCTCGTCGAATATAAAGGGAATCGTAAATATGAAAGACAAAAAATTCCAAAACCTAAAGTCTCATGACTGCCACGTGCTTATGACGCAATTGCTTTCGGTTGCATTGAGGGGAATTCTACCGAAAAATGTTCGCCTGGCAATTGTGAAGGTATGTGCATTCCTCAATGCAATTTCTCAGAAGGTAATCGATCGAGAAAGTCTATCAGGGTTACAGATTGATGTGGCCCAATGTATGGTCAGCTTTGAGTTGTTGTTCCCGCCATCCTTCTTCAATATAATAACACACCTCCTAGTTCACCTAGTCGAAGAGATTAGAATTCTTGGTCCTGTGTTTCTACACAATATGTTCCCCTTCGAGAGGTTCATGGGAGTCTTAAAGAAATATGTTCGTAACCGTGCTAGGCCAGAAGGAAGCATCTCCAAGGGCTATGGAACAGAGGAGGTCATTGAGTTTTGTGTGGACTTTCTTCCTGACCTTAAGCCGATTGTTGTTCCTGAATGTCGGTATGAGGGTAGGCTGACAGGAAAAGGCACACTAGGAAGGAAAGCAAAAGTATGTATGGACGGGAATTCTTTCTCTCAAGCACACTACACAGTTCTACACAATTCCACCGTGGTGGCTCCGTATATCGTGAGACACAAGAATATTCTACGCTCTGAAAACCCGGGGAAGGCTGACTCTTGGATTAAATGGGAACACGAGAAGACTTTCGGCAGTTGGTTGCAGACACATCTCATGAATGACGACACCGTTGGAGATGAGCTGTACTGTTTGGCCAGGCCACCATCTTCGACTATATGTACTTTCCAAGGGTATGAGATAAATGGGAATACATTTTACACGGTTGCCCAAGATAAAAAGAGCACCAACCAAAATAGTGGTGTCCGCTTTGATGCAACAGACGAGAATGGGCACTGTTTGGAAACATATTACGGGTACGAGAATGGGCACTGTTTGGAAACATATTACGGGAACTTGACTATGGATCTACTTTTAAGATCCCTTTGTTTCGGTGCAAATGGGTGAAGCTGACACGAGGCGGGGTAGTTGTGGACCAAAAGTACGACATGACAACAGTGGATCTCAACAATCTTGCGTACATGGACGAACCATTTGTCCTAGCCAATGATGTCGCTCAGGTTTTCTATGTGAAGGACATGTCTACAAAAACGAGAAAAAGAAATCAGCAAAAGAAGATATCGTCCGATGAGCCAAAACGCCACATAGTTCTTTCAGGGAAAAGAAACATCGTGGGAGTAGATGACAAGACAGACATGTCAGAAGATTATAATAAGTTTCATGAAATTCCGCCCTTCAAAGTGAAAACTGACCCAAGCATCCTACTGAATGATGAAGATTCTCCATGGCTACGACCCAGAAGAAAATAGAAATAATAGATAGGAATATTAGTGCAATAATGTAATAATGTATTAAACCTTTTATGTAATGCATGTATGGAATGTACTAAATTTCAAACACTTTTCATTTTCATAGTATCCATGTAAGAGATGAGTTCTCGTTCGAAACCCTCATACTTCGAGAGAGATTGTCCGTTTTGTACACGAAGTGCATCCAGTTTTTGTCGTAGCCCTCTCAAATTTTTAACACATGCTATGTGGGTGAAATGATGATAGCATGCCAACTTTCAACATTTTCAGAGTTCATTTGTAGTACTTTTCAACTTGAGGGTCAACTAGCTCAAAAAAAAAGTAAATGCACGAAATATACCAAATGAAGTCAGAAATTGTTGAAATTTTGTGATGTGCCTTTGAATGGTGCATTTTGAACACACAAAAAGTATGGAGTTCAAATAAGTTCAAAAAAATGAAATCCCTTTGTAAGAGATGAGTTCTCGTTCGAAACCCTGATACTTCGAGAGAGACTGCCCGTTTTGTACACGAAGTGCATCCAGTTTTTGTCGTAGCCCTCTCAACTTTTTAACACATGCTATGTGGGTGTAATGATGATAGCATGCCAACTTTCAACATTTTTAGAGTTCATTTGTAGTGCTTTTCAATTTCAGGGCCAACTAGCTCAAAAAACCATTGCAGAACATATGACCAAATTAATACAAGTTCATCATCACATTAAAGCCAAAGAACAGTAGTGATCAAATGTTATTATTGCAAAAAATAAATACATAAAGTTCTCTCATAAAACAACATACAACTATGTAAAACATTTAAATGCAACAACAAACGCGATCAAAATCGCAACTAAGGTAACAATTGACCCAACAGCATAATGATACCAAGCCTCTTTATCAATGGCATATTTTCTAATATTCCTAATCTTCAAGCGCATTTCATCCATCTTCAAGCGCATTGCATCCATCTTCAACCGCATCGCATCTATCTTCATCTTGCGATCATCGATGACATCGGCGACATGCAACTCCAGTTCCATATTCTTATCCTCAATTATTTTCAATTTTTTCTTCAAGTATTTGTTTTATTTTTCAACCAAATTTAACTTCTCGACAAGAATTTTTATGTGGGTTGGAATTTCCGGTTCACATACCTCCTAGATTAAAAAAATATATGTCACTTTGGTCGTCATAATTGTCATAAACACTAAATAAAACAAATAGTTATAAAAGATAATATATACCACATCCGAATCATAGACAGGACGAGGGCCGACGGAGATGGATACCAAAACCATCGCACTATATAATAACAAAAAAAATGAAAGTGAGTAATTTATACAAGTATGTATCTAAATCATACAAGTAAGATTTTTTTTCTTTTAAAAAGAAGATAAGAACAAGAGGCTCACCATGGTGGTGCTCGCGACGAGATCGGCACGGGGCGATCGAAAATGGTGAGGACGGGCACGGGACGACACCCGATGCATGTGCAGACTCTAAGAAGTTAATTTGAGCATTTGAAATGAGCTACACTAGCAGTGACAAATGAAAGGATGAAGTAGCTAACCTTTTAAAACACTTGTGCAGTTGGTGCACGGCCAAACCTAGACAAATATTAAGGAAAATGGAGCTTGGAGGTCGAGCTTGGAGAGGAGAAAGCTTAAGTAGAGTGGCTCGGGCATTTCATCGAACACGTCGTGTGCATCAACTAGAGTGGCAAGAGCATGGCATGGTCACACTTCAACAACCAAAAAACAGGGGATATGGTGGGCAGGGGCGAGGGTTTATATAGGCAACACTTTAGTCCCGGTTCTTGCCACGCCCCGGGACTAAAGGCCCCTGCTTCCCGCCTTCTGGTCTGCCGAAAAAGGGCCTTTAGTCCCGGGTCGTGGCTCCACCCGGGACTAAAGGTGTGTCTTTAGTCCCGGTTCGAGCCACGCCCCGGGACTAAAGGCCCGTGCTTCCCGCCTTTTGGTCTGCCGAAAAAGGGCCTTTAGTCCCGGGTGGAGCCATGACCCGGGACTAAAGGGGTCTTTAGTCCCGGATCGAGCCCCGAACCGGGACTAAAGATCCACCTGTATAACCGGGAGTTAGAAAATTTCGAACCCAAATAGTCCATTTCTCTTCTTCTTCCTCTCGTTCTCCTACCCGGCGCGACACAGCTAGCGACGAACTCCACGACACTGTGAGGTTGCCCGCCGTCCTGCTCTCCGCCGCTTGCCGTCCTCCTCGCCGTCGCCGTCGTCCTGCTCGCCGCCACCGTCCTCCTCGCAACACGCCGCCCTCCTCGCCGCGCGCAGCCGTCCTCCTCGCCGCGCGCAGCCGTCCTCCTCGCCGCGCGCCGCCGTCCTCCTCGTCGCGCGCCGTCGACACCTCCGGCCGGTAAGCCCCACGCCCCCTCATCCCCAACACTCCGGCCAGCACAAGCAAAGAAGAAAAAGGAGAAGAAAAGAAGAAAAAGGAGAAGAAAGGAAGAAAAAGGAGAAGAAAAGAAGAAAAAGGAGAAGAAAGGAGAAGAAAGGAAGAAAAAGGAGAAGAAAGGAAGAAAAAGGAGAAGAAAGGAAGAAAAAGGGAAGGAGAGAAGAAAAGAAGAAAAAGGAGAAGAAAAGAAGAAAAAGGAGAAGAAAGGAAGAAAAAGGAGAAGAAAGGAAGAAAAAGGAGAAGAAAAGAAGAAAAAGATTTTTTTTGTCATTTAATTCCTATTGTTATTAGGTTTGTGCTAGATTATTAGGGTTAGTAATATGTAGAATTAGGAAAAAGGAAAATAAGAAGAGGAGGAGAAGAAAAGAAGAAAAAGGAGAATAAGAAGAGGAGGAGAGGAGAAGAAGAGGAAAAATATAAGAAGAGGAGAGGAGAAGTAGTAGAAGAAGAGGAGAAGTAGAAGTAGAAGAAGAGGAGAAATAGAAGAAGAGGAAAAATTAGTGTAGGGTTACAAGAAGAAGAAATATTTTTTTTTGTCATTTAATTTTGCTATTGTATAGTGTATATGCTTAAGTGTTAATAGTGTTTCTTAGATTATTGCTTAATTTTGCTATTGTATATGCTTAAGTGTTAATAGTTTAATTTTGCTATTGTATATTCTTAAGTGTTAATAGTTTATTTTTACCAAGAAAATTAATAGAACTAGTTTAATTTTGCTATTGTATATGGTTAGGTGTCCGGGACTGGGCTCCGCCCGGCTGGTATTTTAGAGTTTAGGTTCTAGCCAAGACCCGGGACTAAAGGTCCTCCTATATAAAACACCACTTCGAAGTTTCCAACCCCTCTTATATAGTTCGTTAGTTTATTAGTTAATCAAATGTCCATTTTTTGCAGAACTATGGATCCACATATCAGGAACCTCGAAGAGGAAGAACTTCTCGAAGATATAATCAAAGACGGCCTCGACGTTGAACCAGCTGAATCTCTGACGTCATATCTAAACGACTCCGGATATGGAATGAAGGTCGAGCGACACGAAGATGAAGCCGATGGGGCAGGAGGTAGGTCCAATGACGGAGAAGGTGATAGCTCCACTCATGGAGAAACCGGTGGAGAAGCCGATGAAGAAATAATAAAGTCCGGCGAGGTATACATATGAAGTTCGACAATCACTTGTAATATGTGAAAAATATTGGAGATAGCTCTATATTGTATACATATACATTCATTTGACGAATGTTTCTCCCTCTTAGGCCTCCACATCGAGCAAATCTACGAAACGAGGCCCGACTAGAAAGTTGGATGCACGGACGCATTACACCTTTGAGGTGATAATGCCTACGGGCGAACCCAAGCTTCCTAAGAATGCTGCTGACACATTCAAGAAGCAATGCGGAGTTCTCGTTAGGGATCACGTCCCGATCAGCGTTCAGGAGTGGAACAAGCGCAAAGGGGCAGCCGATAGTGACTATGTCGCCGAAAGGTACAAAGATAATCTTTGGAATGATCTCATGTCACATTTCAACCAGCCAGAATGTGAGAATGAAGACGCCGCAGACAAACTGAGGGCCAAAGTCAAGCAGTGGACTCTAAAGAAGATGGTCGAACTGTTCCGTAGCTGGAAGAAGAAGCTATGGAAAAACTATCTGAAGACAAAGAAAGTGCCAGTATTCGAGGGGTATCTAGCCAAGCAGGCGAATCACTGGAAGGAATTTCAAGAGTACAAGGAGTCAGAAGATGCCCAGGCATTATCAAAAAAGAACAAGAAAAATGCCGACAAGAAGAAATATCACCACAAGCTGGGGCCAGGGGGCTATGAGACTGCCATCCCAAAGTGGGATAAGAAAGAGCAAGATCTGATAGATAAAGGCATCGTACCTGAACCACTCCGTGATGAGTGGGAATTGAGAGCAAGAAATTGGTTCCTTGCGCATGGTGGGTCTTACGACGAAACAACAGGGGACCTCATCTGCAATGATGATCTAAGGATACCCAGGGAGAATTGGAAAAGGATAGTGAAAGAAATTAAGGAGGGACAAAGAAAGTTCACTGCAGATAGAGATAAAGATTTGCTCACACTGGTCCTCGGCAATGACGAACATGGAGGACGAACGCGAGCCTTCGGTCCTTCTTACCCGTGGTGGCTTGGGTTTGCCAGAGACCAAGACACTTATAGAAGCCGAAAGAGAGCAAAGAAGTGGCAGCAGGATGAGGAGAATGACAAGTTCAACCAGTTGCTTACCAGGATTAACGAGCAACAGAAGCATATTGATGACCTTAGAGGAGTACCGCGCAAGGAAGATCCTGCACTTGATATTACCGGCGCCCCATCTAAGCGGAAAAGCAGCATGGCTGAATCTGAGGCCCTGCCCGACGATGAACGAAGAATGATAGAGGGCGGTCCTGGCTACCCCGTGGATGGAATCAAGGAGTCAACATCATGTGAACTCCATCAGAAATTCAAGAACATATCCATGAAGGTGGCCGTCGGACAAGCTTTACCTTCTGGCCATATGCACGCTGGCATGGCCGTGAGATTCCAGCTGGCTTTGCTAAAGTCGGGGTGGATGAAATCATGACGGGGTTTAATGATATGGAGCTCGACATAGCTGGACCCGAAGATGAGAGGACACTCGGAGAAGTACTGGGTGGAGTCATCCTATGGGACAAGAACTACATCAAGCTTCTAGGCTCGGCCCCAAGGACAACACCGCCTCCGAGTCGTCGCAGGTCACCTACACCTCCATTACCTCCAAGCCCTCTGCATGACGTCAGCCAGCACAACACGAGTCCATCTCGATCACCGCCGCCGGACTTGGGTCGTCCGTCTCCGCCGCCGCCCGCTCCGGATACAAAGCGGGAGCGTGCCACCAAGAACGCTCCGCCGACGATTCCTAAGCCACAGAGCACCCCAAAGAGCAAACGGTCTCCCCTCCCAAAGGTACGTCATGCTAATCTTCCTATCAGACCTTATGATCGTACCCCCGAGGAGAACGCCAGGATAGCAAAGGAACATCATGATGCGCAGATGAAAAAGAAGGAACCCGAGCCCCGCCCGGAATACACCGAGAAGCAAATAGCATTTGCAAAATACTTCACGACCCTTCCATCAAAGTATGACTTACACCATAAGCCTGATGACTATACATGCACATTGCAGAAGGAAGTGAAAAAGAGCATATCACGTGCAAGCCCTCCACATGACGTCGGCCAGCACAACACGAGTCCATCTCGATCACCGCCGCCGGACTTGGGTCGTCCGTCTCCGCCGTCGCCCGCTCCGGATACTAAGCGGGAGCGTGCCACCAAGAATGCTCCGCCGACGATTCCTAAGCCACAGAGCACCCCAAAGCGCAAACGGTCGCCCCTCCCAAAGGTACGTCATGCTAATCTTCCTATCAGACCTTATGATCGTAACCCCGAGGAAAACGCCAGGATAGCGAAGGAACATCATGATGGTAGATGAAAAAGAAGGAACCCGAGCCCCGCCCGGAATACACCGAGAATGAAATAGCATTTGCAAAATACTTCACGACCCTTCCATCACATTATGACTTACACCATAAGCCTGATGACTATACACGCACATTGCAGAAGGAAGTGAAAAAGAGCAGATCACGTGCAAGTGCAAGTGGGAGCAAATCAAGTTCAACTACAAGCAAGAAAAAATCAGACGTTCCTCAACTTGGACAACAGGCCAAACAGTCGATCCCACCCCTCAAGGTGTTAACCGAGAATGTTCCCCCACCGGTGCAGGGGCTAGCTTTAGAAAGAGCAAAGGAGTTGGCGGCTGCATGTGGTGTCTCGGTTGAAGAATTGCTGTCTTCCCAAGACGACAGGATACCCAAGGCTGTGGTAGCCCCTAAGCCACAGTTTGTCATGGGTGAGCCTTTGGTCAGCAAAGATGATCTCCCAACAAATATGCGTTACTTGCATCAATGGTACTTAAGTGAATCAAAGAATGGGAGAACGATGATCGTGCTGAGTGTCCCACAGGAGTACTACGGCCGCCCCGAACAAATCCATATCGACTTTGATGAACTCTTCCAGATGTACAATGGCGACGCCCTCGACAAATCGCTTATGAGTTGCTATTGTCTGTATGTTTTTCAATTGGTTGTCTACATATAACTTGTTTAGTTATTTCAATTCATTGTCTATATATAACTTGTACTCTATTATGCAGAATGAAGATTCTGGATTGTAAAAGTAAGAGCATCCTAAATATTGGGTTTATTGACCCAGATAAAATACATATAGCGACGCTAACTAATTATCCCAAGGAGACGGAGGAAAACCTTCTAAGGTTTCTAATAGATCAAAAATTTTGTGGCCACATACTGTTTCCATACAACTTCAGGTGAGGGTCTTTACTCTGTTGTGTCCATTCACTTATAAGTGTAATTGATAAGTTACTGACACACACGTATATATATACATACATGTGCAGCTTCCATTAGATTCTGTTGGACATTCAAATTGATAAGGGAAGAGTTGATGCCTTTGACCCATTATCGAGACCCTTGGAACAGTTCCAAAGCCTGCAGGACATGCTCCAAGGGTAATTTCAATCATTCTTGCGCTCTATCGGTCTCTTTCGATGATTTTCTGATATATCAATTAATGAAAAACTTAGCAAATCATTATCCTTGTCGGACAGGGTTTGGAAGCGGTTCAAGTGCGTGACTCCCGGTATCGAGCATGAGAAGCTGACCTTTAGAGCGGCTCAGGTAAGTAGTAGTATGATATACTTCTATTTTCAATACATTTATGATGCTAGATTATTATTTTGATTATATATATTCTATTCTCGTAAAGTGCGACCAGCAGCCACGGGGAACGCATCTATGCGGATACTATGTTTGCGAGACCATTCGCACGTTTACCTCTGAGCACAAGGATCACAGATTCGACGTAAGCAATGAACATTCACACCTCTATTTTTACCCGTCATTCTTTGTTATCATGATTGATATTCATATTCATCTCCTCTTCTTATATAGCACACGGCCATGACGACGAAGGTCCTACCAGAGCAACGCGCGATTGCTGTTGCAGAAGAGCTTTTGACCTTTCTGAGGACGGAAGCTATAGATGACAAAGGACGATTTAGTGTAGCTAGGGGCCATTACTGATGTTCGTCCATGTAATCAAATAGACGGGCTCTAGTCCCGATAATTCAGATCTCCATATAATTGTATATGTATGCTTGCTTGTAAGATAAGTTAACCTTATATATATATGCATAATTATTTCTATTTAAATTATATGAAAACTAATTCCCGAACACCAAACGAGGCATCATGTTAATCTCCCGAACACCTAAACCCTAAAACCCTAAAACCCAAAAATAATTTCATTAAAAAAAACTCAAAAATAAGCAAAGTCTGAAACTCTTTAGTCCCGGCCCGTGTAACGAACCGGAACTAAAGGTCCTGCCCGTGGGGCGCTACGAGGCGCCCACGTGGAGCACCTTTAGACCCGGCTTGTAACAGGGCCGGGACTAAAGGTTAGGTCTTTAGTCCCGCCCCTTTAGTCCTGGTTGGTGAACCGGGACTAAAGCCCCTTACGGGTCGGGGCTAAAGGCCCCGTCCCCACTAGTGCACCAAGATATATTGATCAAGCCCAACAAACCACGCAACACATGTACACACTTTCCAATGGTGCAAACGTCACGCTACTATTTCTATGCTGAATTTGTTTTGTGTTCTGCTTTGTGCGGTGCAAACAGAAGAATCAGGTAGACAAGAAGAGAGAAATTAAGATATTAAGATGAATTTGTCTCTGTTGCTACTCCGGGCATGTCTATGCTGCCTTTTGTGTTGCTATTTGGCTATGTTTGCTGCTGCTGAAGAGAGAAAGTGGATACTGTCACAAAATTGTTACCATGTCAGGTGCTGGAACCTTGGACAGGGAGACATATCTATACTATTAATAACAGATCAAACGTAAACTTCACTACGTACACACACGTATTAGCCAAACAAAACCGAACAAGGATCTCCACCACACGATTAGGAAAGAATTATAAATCTAACGCATATCCACCATCAAGGCAGCACCACAGCGTGCATTTACCAATTACAGTTAGGCTGACGGTGCTCCACCTCCACGTACAGAGAAAAACGATATGCAGCAGGAGGGAAAGAAAACAGAGGAGCCAATCAAGTGCACAAAAATAGGAGGAATAAACGGCAGATGTCGTGGCCTGCAACATCGTCGTGGCCTCCGCGTCCAGCTCCCCCTCCCCGTCCGCCTCCTCCTCCCCCTCGCCGTCCGCCTCCTCCTCCCCCTCCCCTGGCCTGAACCTTCGCCATCGCCAACTGGCAAAGGACCAGCCCGGTCCGGGTCCAACTCCCCCTCCCCGTTCGCGTCCTCCTCCCCCTTCCCCGTCGGCCTCCTCCTCCCCCTCCCCATCCGCCTTCTCCTCCTCCCCCTCCGCTGGCCTGCTGCGTCGCCATCGCCAACTAACAAAGGATCAGCCTGGAGTCCATCTTGCAGTTAGACGACCGGGACGCGAGTCGACAGAACGCGACTGCAAATACAAAAAGAAAGCACAGGTGCACAGTTATATGAAAACTGGAGAGTTTACAATTTAGCATCAGGTAATGTATTATATGTTTGTCAGCATAATTTTTTTAACATTTAGCAGACATCATACATGCAACATGATATACCCCACAAATGTTTATAATAGCAACTCTATATTTGTTATTTAATTAATCGTCTGAAAATAACTATTAGTGTCTCCAATACAAATATTTTGTTTATATGCTCACTATACCTGTTTATAGACTGTACCCAAGAGATCTAATTGTACTTCCATTCCCACAGGAGACTGAAATGAAAATACCCACCAAGTCAGAATTACACACAACTTCCTGCATCTTCAAACTATTGCACGAATGAGGCAAGAGCAGATGGAACATAATTGAGCTTGATCACCTTGGGTTTCACAAGACACGTAGGAGCATCTTTAAGGCACTCAGAAGCAACCCCACCATAAGCTCTCACTAGCCCGCCGGTTCCAAGTTTTATGCCTCCAAAATATCTTTACAATGTTTAAAGGAGAAAATTAGTGCAAGCTGTAAAGAGGTAACCACATTAACCACGTGTCCCACAAAAAGTAGTGAAATGTAAGTTCAACACCACTTATCTATAGTTTCATTTCCACAATTCGATTAACTTATACAAAATTAAATACCAATAAATTGGTAAAATTATTGGTCATGACAAAAATTCATGAAAATGAAGGGCATTATCTGACAAAATGGTTACCTGATTACAACCACCATGACCATATCTATGCACAAATGAAATGATAGCAGAGTATATTGTCTTTCCAGCTGTGCATGTATACTGGTATGTTTGGCAGCATAAATGTATTATATGTTTAGCAGCTGAAAACTGGAAAGTTTCTAATTTAGCAGAATTGTATTATATGTTTAGCAGCAGAAGTTAACTGACATTTGATAGCAGCAGAATTTTTCATCTCACTACATGAAACAGGTAGCAGCAGAAGTTAACTAACATTTGATAGCAGCAGAATTTTTCATCTCAAGTGTAAAACAGGCAGCCATGGAAGCCAACAACCACGCTAGAAACAAGCCGAACGAGCCGCCGGCCTTGGGCCAGACCTGTTCTTAAATTTTTTACGTCAAAAAAAATCAGCTAATCTATTATATGTTTGTCAGCAAATTTTTTTAGCATTTAGCATTTAGCATCAGCTCATATTATCTAAAAACTGGAAAGTTTAGCATTTCGCAGAATTGTATTATATGTTTGGCAGCAGAAATGTATTATATGTTTAGCAGCAGAAAACTGGAAAGTTTAGGATTTAGAAGAATTGTATTATATGTTTGGCAGCATAATTGTATTATATGAAAAGTTTAGTCACGTATGCAAATAGCTGGTTCTATGTAGATACAATATATAAACAATGTATGCTCTGCAAATGACTGCTACTTGACTCTAAGAGTGGAATAAAATAATCATAGCAATTGCCTACATATAGTATGATAGAGCATAAATATTAATTTCATGTTGTTTATGGCAACTATTTTGGCTACTGCAATTATGTAACATCTTTAATCATGCTTCTCAAAATTAAATGACAGGGATATTCATTTGAAGGCTAAGATATGTCTCATTCCAACGGTGCGGGGTCGCGCACTCCATTTCAGGATATAAGTAACAACCAAAATTCAGGTAACTATCAACAACCTTTCCTAACTTATAATAATGTTATTTTTATTTATGTCCCAACTTGCTCTGTGTATTTATGCAGACCCTAAAGAATTAAAGAGGCAGAGAAACAGAGAGTACTATGCACGCAATAAAGATGACATTCTTAAGAGACGTCATGAGGCCCGTGATAAGAAAGTTGCTTCAACACCAGTGCTTACTGACCAGCAAAATGAAACAAATACGTCCGTGCCTATGTCTCTAGGTAAGAAAGAGCTCATATTGCATTACTATGTGTTGTTCATACAACTGATGAGATGTAATGCACCAAACTAACACTAAGGTGCCATAGATATGGACACGATTGAGCTGCAGGGGCAAATGGTTGGTGAACATTATTCGCACAATGTGGATGGTGCATGCAGTGGACAACTTCGAGCTGAACAAGAAAATGAAACACAAACCCAGTTGTCCAAGCCCATTGGTAATGATGCTCAAAACAGTAGATACAACCTTATGTGTTCATACTAATTACCTTTCTATGCAGACCCTAAGGAGTTGAGGAGGCAAAGGGACAGGGAGCGATATGCACGAAACAGGGATGAGATAATAAAATGCCAACGCATATACCGTGAAAGGAGAAAGACTGCAAGTCAACTCCTGAACGATGATACCACTGTGTCACACACACCAACTACAGGTCAAACCGGTGTCACCGAACTACAAAGGCTGACATGTGATGTTACAGGTTTGTGGGTTAGCATGTAATATGATTGTGTGTTCTTGGCTCATCTAACATGACCAAACCAGTGTTTACTGCACTGTTGCTGAAATTTTATCGCAGGCTTATCAAGTATGCAAAATTCATCTCATGCACGCGTCCCGGTTAACCAAGAGATTGATTTAACGAACGAGGAGGATTCCAATTGGTTGCATAGGAATGATGCGTATCAGAGGCAGCAACGACATGGAAGCTCAGAAATCGATATTGATGTGCCTCTAGGCCGGCTAATTCAACCAACTAGCACCATCATCAGAGATATTTCACAAGGTATATTTAACTGGCTTTGTTATGTTGGTCATGACATTTTGGGTTTCGATTAGATCGTGGTTGTGATCATTCCTGGATGAAAATTTATTTTGCATGCAGGGCATCTCACCCAAAATTCAGTTGTTGCATGTACCCCAGTTGAGCATACTACATGGTAAAGATTCCACAATCGAATATGCGGGTTAGTTCAGAGATATAATCATTTTGTATGTGCCCAACATGATTTGTTTTGGCATAAATCTGGGTTCTCTACCGTATGTTCAGGTATACAACCTTCAAACGGATCCAATCAACCTGTAAATAGGCCATGTAATGATACGAGAAGACCTGCTGAACCGGCTTCCCATGGTACTGAAAACACTAATAACCTGTAATGGGATATTGCGACATTCATATGGTCTAATGATCGTGTGATTTTCTACCAGGTGAGGACGAGGATGATGATCCATATGGAATTTTTGAGCCCGTTGTTGAACATACCAGTTTACAAGGTAAAACACATACTTGCGTTCACGTATAAAGGTCGTCAACCATAAGTTAGAACTTCTGTCTGACCAATATATACCCTGCTAGACTGCTTGGAACCATTGCATAGTGCAAAACGTTCATACCATGAGCCTGATGAAGAAGCTAGAATTTATATGGGTCAAGGTGTGTCCATTGTGTATTTTGTTTTCATTGTTTAGCACTCTCAAGTGCAAATTTTATAAGTGTTTACTGATGATGTGATGCTTGTGTCTGCCATTGTAGATGTTGCTTTCGAATCGTTCCAAGATGGACGTCATAGTACACGAGCAGCACCCGTAGCAAGTACAGATGAATTAATATACCGGAACCTACCTACGAAGCATCACGTCCTAAGAAAGGTTGCGGATTGTCGCCACTATGGGGCATTGCGGTTTCCATTCGAGGGCCCAGCATTTTGTTGCAGAAAAGGAAAAGTCGGATTATTTACTCCAGATGTTCCAGAAGAATTGAGACGGTTGTTCACAAGTCAAGATGATGAGGACGCTAAATATTTCAGAGAGCATATTCAGTATTTCAACTCGCACTTCTCATTCACAAGTCTAGGAGTCACCCTTGATCATCGAGTAAGCACTGCGGCAGGAAGTGGCGTATATACATTCCGTTCATGTGGTGGGTTGTACCACGCTCTTGACGATCTGGTGCCGGGTGATAATGGCCCTCGGCATTTGCAGCTATATATTTATGATACAGATCAAAACTTGGTTCACAGGGCTAATAGGTCTCCAGATCTTAATATAGACCTCATACGAAAGATTCTGACAATACTAGAGCGTAACCCGTATGCACAAACTTTCAGAAGGCTTGGGTCGGTTCCAAATCTAGATGAGTACAAAATCTCACTAAACACGGATATCAAGTTGGACTAGCGAAGGTATAATGCGCCAACGACCTCCCAAGTGGCAGCCATATGGTTTGAAGGCAGTGACCCACAAAATTGCTTTGACAGGAGTGCTGTCGTCCATGCGAAAAAAGGAAACTGGCCACTATATATTAGAGCATACTATGGGTGCTACGACCCATTATCATATCCACTATTCTTCCCATGTGGAGAGACTAGATGGAATCGTTGCATTCCATATATTACACAACAGGATGACGCGACCCATGAGGGCACGGCCCATGTTTTACCTTCAGGTATCATTCATCATTGCTAAATATCCAATTTGTATGTTGTCGACCATTATAGGTAAAACCATCATACTGATATTTATGTTTGGTATCTTAAACTGATGAGGACACCCCAGATGAGGATTTTGCTGACAATGAAGGAGATGTAACACAATCCAGGAAATTGGTTACTGCAAGGGAATACTATTGCTTCAAGCTACAAGTCAGGAGGAAGCTTTTTAGCATAGTCTTCTTCGGGGGGGCGACTTTTCCAACAATGGGTTGTTGACATGTATATTAAGATCGAGACTATGTGGCTTGACTGGTACTCAAAGCCGGAAAATCAAAAGGTCATCCGCGCTGACCTGTACCAGGTAATGTGCTTGTGTTTATTGTAATACATGATAATATAACTATGTGGTGGATAACACATGCTTTGAGTATAACCTCGTATGCTATTACAGGGTCTTGTTGACACCGTCGTTGCCGGTGAGTCACGCGGTGATCGAATTGGCAAAAGAATCGTGCTTCCACGGACATTTCCTGGTGGTGATCGTAACATGCAGCGGAGGTACTTGGATGCTATGGCAATAGTGCAGCGGTCGGGTAAACCCGATTATTTTATCACGATGACTTGCAATCCATATTGGCAGGAGATAACCGAGGAACTGTTGCCTGGACAAATGCCGCAGGACCGCCCAGACCTGGTTGCAAGAGTATACAGTGCTAAACAGCGAGATATGATGGACTTACTAACTAAGGGGAAGCATTTCGGAGAAGTCGCAGCCTATGTACATGTCACCGAGTTTCAAAAGCGAGGTCTCCCGCATGACCATGTACTTCTAATCATGAAAGCAAAAAGAAAGTTAGTGACTCCAGATGACTATGACCGGGTGATATGTGCAGAGATACCCGACAAACAGAAACACCCAATTCTACATGATCTGGTCGTCAAACACATGTTGCACGGACCATGTGGTGAGTTGAAAAAAAGTTGCCCATGCATGGTTGATGGACAATGTCGGTTCCATTACCCCCGAGATTTTTGTGATGCCACACAACAAGGGAAAGACTCATATCCCATCTACAGGAGGAGGGACGATGGGCAACGAATTAGGATCCGAGGAGCAGATTTGGACAATAGGTGGGTGGTCCCTTACAACCCTTCTCTGCTTATGCGATACAACTGCCACATTAATGTAGAAGCATGCTCCAGCATCAAGGCAGTCAAGTACTTGTTCAAGTACATCTATAAAGGGCATGATCGTACATCCTTTCCATGCGAGCAAGATATCATCAATGATGGTGGAATCATCAATGAAATCCGGCAATATAGGGATGCACGCTATGTATCTCCTCCAGAGGCTATATACAGGATTTTTCGTTTTAAACTGTTTGGTGTCAGTCCATTTGTGCTACAACTCCAGCTTCATTTGCCAAATATGCATACAGTTGCATTTAAAGCTTGTGAAAATCTGGAAGATGTTGTAGCACGACCGTCTTCTTCCAAGACCATGCTTACAGAATACTTTGAGATGAACCGGAAGTTTCCAGTAGCACGGAACTTATTGTACAAAGAGTTTCTAGAACATTACAGATGGATACCTGGAAAAAAAGTGGCAGAATAGAAAAACTAAGAGATTACAGATTGGAAGACTTGTGTATGCACACCCTGCTGAAGGAGAAAGATACTACTTGCGTGTGCTCCTAAGTCATGTCCGAGGTCCAACTTCATTCGATGCTTTAAAAACTGTATACGGCAATCCATCCAGTTCCTTCAGGGAGGCATGTGAGCACTTAGGCCTGATTGAGCACGATAGAACTATCGATGATTGCATGATGGAGGCAGCCACATTTCAGATGCCTTCTGCCCTCAGACGGTTATTTGCGACTATACTGGTGTTTTGTGAGGTAACAGATATCCGACAGCTATGGGACAAACATCTAGCATCGATGTCTGAGGATTACCGTCGTAATCAATCCAATGATGCAGCACTTGAGCAGATGGTCCTCAGAGATATTAGCGATATGTTGCAATCCATGGGGAAAGATATTGCAGGATATGGACTTACGGAATTGCTTGACACTGATGGTTGTGATGACGGTGAGTACAAAGAGGTAACAGAGGAGAGGGAAATCAACGTGGACAAAGAACACCTAGATTTATTTAGCAGTTTGAACAATGAGCAGCTTGCTGGTTACAATGACATAATGGATCATGTGATGAAACAAACAAGCCAGATATTCTTTGTTGACGGTCCAGGAGGCACTGGCAAGACATACTTATACAAGGCATTGCTTGCTAAGGTGCATTCAATGGGCCAGATAGCGATCGCAACTGCTACATTAGGGATAGCGGCGTCGATAATGCCCGGAGGACGGACTGCGCACTCCAGGTTCAAAATTCCAATCAAGCTCACCAACAACACCATGTGTAGTTTCACTAAGCAGAGTGGTACATCGGAGTTGCTTAAACAGGCGTCATTGATTATTTGGGATGAGGTTGCTATGACAAAACGTCAAGCAGTTGAGACGCTTGATAGATCGCTTCAGGATATAATGGGATGTCCTTTGCCGTTTGGGGGGAAGGTTGTAGTCTTTGGTGGGGATTTCAGGAAGGTTCTTCCTGTTGTGACACGTGGGACAAGAGCACAAATCACAGATGCTACACTTCTAAGATCCTATCTGTGGGAGAAGATCCGCAAGATATGCCTCACACGCAATATGCAGGCACAGGCTGATCCTTGGTTCTCCGAATACCTCCTGAGGATCGGCAATGGTACAGAAGAGACAAATGGTGACGACTATGTGCGTCTCCCTAACGACATTGTGATTGCCTATACCGAGGATGAGACAGCTATGAACAAGCTCATCGAAGATGTCTTCCCATCGTTGCATGCCAATGCTAAATCAAGAGAGTACATGAGCACACGTGCTATTCTTTCTACCAAGAACGATCATGTCGATGCCCTGAATGACAAGATGATCTCGGCGAAGAAAAGCTATACCATAGTTTCGACTCCATCGAGGATGACATGCAGAATAATTACACGATTGATTTTCTAAACTCGATCACACCAAATGGCTTGCCCCCGCATGTATTGAGATTAAAGGTCAATTGTCCGGTCATTCTGCTACGGAACCTCGACCCATATAATGGCCTACGCAATGGAACACGGCTTATGATTAGAGCCTTCCAGGATAACGCAATCGACGCAGAGATTGTTGGTGGTCAGCATGCTGGAAAGAGGGTGTTCATACCTACGATCCCTATGTCGCCCTCGGAGGACATCTCACTTCCTTTCAAACTAAAAAGAAAACAGTTCCCCATCCCCCTGAGTTTTGCAATGACAATTAACAAGGCGCAGGGTCAAACGATCCCGAACGTCGGTATTTACCTTCCCGAGCCAGTATTCTCACATGGTCCGCTATATGTTGCATTGTCAAGGGGGGTGTCGAGGGAGAAGACACGGATTTTGGCCAAACCAAACAAGGAGGTTGATAAATCTGGGAAAAGCACCAAGAACATTGTCTATAGAGATGTTTTGAGAGATGAGGGAGGTGCGTTACTCCATTATGTATTTGCACACATGAATATGTTAATTTATCTGAAACTACTCCTGCATTTAACGTTAATTGTTTTTCATTTACAGGCTAAACTAATGAGAAGAAGTAGCGGATGAGGGGGTAACACAGGAGTATCTTCTTCCATCCAGCAAAAGGTAAGAGCCTTTATCTGCTTCTGCATGTGATCCCCCTTTGATATAAATGTATGCTACTGTGTTCTTGTGCTACTGTTTGGAACTGTTGTGCAACTATTTGTGCTAAATGATGTAAGGGTATGCTAATATGTTCTCCTGTTAATGTGGTTTTTTCATGGACGGACATGTGTTTAAAAACCTTGCTGAAAACTTTAAACTTTTGACCAGTGAATTTGATTTTAGCAGTATGCTCTAAAAAATTTTAAAAAACCTTGCTGCCAAACAGATTGGTTCAACGAGTATATTATGAGCCTAAATGTTAAAAAAAACTGCTGCCAAACATTTAGGTTCAACAAGTATATTATGAGCCTTAATATTTAAAAATAACGCAGTACGCTGTGAAAACTAAAAAAAACATGCTGGCAAACGTATGGTAAATGTTTTTTAGATAATATGAGCTAAATGCTAAATGTTAAAAAAAATTGTGATGCCAAACATATAATAAATGAAATATATTGTGGGACGGATGGATTAGATGATAGCTTGGGGACGGAGAGAAGTTGATCAGCTGACCAAGAGTTGTTATATCAAGAGGCTGTTGCAGTGGTTGTGAAAACAAAAATATCACTCCACTAACCTTCAGATAACAGCAACGAATTCATATTCATCCTCCACCACCTGTGCATAGATGATTCATGTAAGAAAGTGAATGGTAAACAGAGGAACTATTGCAAGGATAAGATTTTTCCAATACCAACAGATCAACTGAGAATAACTAACCTAGAGTTATATGACTTGCAGTAAACCAAGCTAACTCAATGTAGTTATTGTAGAAGCGGTTAAAATATCAGCATTTTGTGAACTGGATTACATTCAAAATTGCATGAAGACTACTATATGCTGCAAAAAGTCTTAACCAAGTTTATGACCCATGACCTCAAAACACTAAATGGCATATAATCACTTGTTGTGTCCAATATCAAATGATAAATTCACCCTAAAGACATGCACGCACCTTCTCATCAACAATATGTAAACAAGATATCTTGCAACTAATAAGAAGTATATTTTGCAATATCACTTTATTTTCCACATAATGCATGTTTAAATTGGGAGGGGGGTCATGGCATCTTTACAGGAAGATGACAAATTAGAACAATCAAGGTGTGCCAAAGGGATTTTAAATTATATAGAGCATACTAGGTCCTTGGATTTAAGTTGAAAATTTATTTATACAACATTTGTTTGTTGTCAAATTCGTGGATGCCCAGCACGAACGCACGTGCCCTGATCCTTAGGGTCAGCTGCAGCGGCACCGGCGGATGCTCAGTGATCCAGTCTAAAACAGCACTGCCGGTTTTTGCATCACAAACACTGGAGGAGAGACCCGCAAGAACAAATGGCCCGAATAGAATTGCTTGAAGAGATGCATACTCCGGCTGGTCATCTGATTAAAAAAGGAAAGAAACTCGAGGGGCCAAATGCCATAGCCAAAGAATAACTATTAAATACTATCAGAAGATTTTCTGAATGCCTTTAGATCATGCTTATATCGTTGTATCATTGTAGAGAAAGTACAAGCATCAGATTACTTGGGCATGAAATGGTTCTAGAAACCAAAATCATGTTCTAAATTATGGCAGCTATGTTTATTTTGTTGTAGTGCCTAAGGCCTTCAGATCCTACTTGTATCACTACATCATTGTACCGAAAGTACAAGCAGCGGATCACTTAGGAAATGGTTCGAGAAACGAAAAGCCTGTTGTAAATTATGACAGTTCTATGTCTTTATTTTGTAATGCCTAATGCCTTCAGATCCCATTTGAATCATAGTAAAAATGTAGCGGAAGTAGAATTATCGGGTCACTAGGCCATGAAAATGTTCACCGTTATGTTACATGTACCTCATTGTACTATTTTGCAACACTTGAAAGCTTGAAATACAGATATATTTATTGTAACGTTTGAATGGTAACACGAAGGGGATATGGGAACAAATAAGCCTCAAAGTGAATGTAATTAATTATGTTTGCAAACAAAAATATTCCATCCACATTTGATCTCTACAAATTATTGCACATGTAGGATTGTGGCCCAGACAACGGTGGGGATCAGCCGCAGGGGCAGGGGGAGCTGGACCTGGAGCTGGAGGAGACGAGCACCATGATCCTTATATAGAATTTCTCAATTGGACAGATTATTGGCTCATTGTTCGGAGTGCAGCTAATATATCTTTTCTTTGTTAACTCATTGTTTTGACTAGCAGCATGCGTTCGAATCTGGTGAATATGGAGGCATGGCAAGCATATTCTTGTTACATGGCAACACTTACTTTGATGCTGCTATAGCACCAATATTAGACACGATCAGCAACAATATAATAAAACATAGCAATGAAACTCACCTTGATTGTTTCTGTTTTGCTCGAACAACCGAAATTACTTCCGTGATAACTCATGTCCATTAACTATCTGCCAAGACAAAATGATACAAGGATTATATTTCGGTACAGAAAAAGATAATTTTTTCTATATAAAAATGTATAACAATGAGCACATAAAAATTTGCTCGTAACTATCCGATGAGCCGAAACAAATATTAGTATACTAAAGTGTATTACGAAAAAATTCCATCAATTATATATGTGTGGGATATAATAAAAAAGAAAAAGTAAAAGCATGGGGTATAAAAAAAGATAAAGATCCACGATCCCAAAAATTTCGGATCTCCCTCCCTAGAATCCCGCAGTCCACGATCTCCTTCCCACGACGCGGCAGTCCACGATCTCATTCACCCTCATCGCCCTCATCTCTCCTCATCGCCCTTCCACTCTCCTGGACCTTCCCTCTTCGCCCTCATCTCTCATCCACCTCTCTTGCACTCTCGTGGTCCTTGTCCCCGCTGCCCGTGCTGTCTCGAGTGGACCTCAGCCCCTCCCGGTTAGCTGGCCTAAATCTGATGTCCACGTCGTCGTCGCACCGGTTGCGGCTTCACGGGCAGACCTTGGCACATCCCCGTGCGCTGCCCTATCTCCAGTGTCCACACCGTCCTCGCCCTGGTGGCCGCACCGTCTCAAGTACACACGTAAGGAAGAGTACATACTGCTCTTATTTGTACTGTATGGAGTATATTATAAAATTTATCCACGTGTATATGTGTATTTCCTTTTGAAACTGGAGTATAGAATTTTATTAGTTCCAAAAAATCATATAACCTTTTTTCTTTGGATCCAAGTGAGTAGTATATTCATCCAAAAAAGAGTATATTGAAACAGTGCCACATACTATACGAAAAAAGAGTCGTAGTATGGCCATAAAATGGATGTGATGCCATTTTTTAGAGAGTACAGTGTATATAATTTCAAAAAGTATGGAGTATTTCCCTTTCCAATTAGTATGGAGTGTACAGTATTCAATTTGTTTTATATAAGTAGACACTGCACATTAGGATTCTTACCAACGGCTTTATGCACTGCAAAATTGGTGCCAAATGACAGCATGTTTAATACAAATCCCTGTCTTCGAAAATACTGTATGATACCATTATAGAATATCCATATATTACAGCTGGTACAGATGTTTCTATTATTTGAAATGTCGTGTTAGGTTAAAATCACAGAAATAATAATTATAGAGGACGAGATAACAATGCCTATGCAGATAAATAAACATATTAGACAGCATAACAAGCCTAATAAGGCACAAGACTATGTGGTTTATCCCCAAGGCACAGAACAAAACCTTCAATGTCCTATTGCTAAATTTTATTGTTTCTATTTTTATTAAATGTTATTATGGGCATTGTGACAGATTATTCCTGCACTGGGAATGGTTGGTCCGTGATAGAAAATATCAAAACCGAACCAAGCAAACAAAGACATTTATTGAGCTCGGACGATTTATTTGTAAACAAAAACCATGGACGAGGAACTAATACTAATATATGCTTTGGTTTTCAGGAAAACATGGACGAGGAAGGCAATGACAAGCATGCGGAAAATATGGTTATTGAAGGCATGATAACGAAAGACGAGGATGTGAACCATGAGTCATCAAAGAGAATAGAAAAACAAGCCATCATGGATGATACAGAAAACATACATATTAATGAGGTCATTATTATATTTTCACATGTCATTATTATTTTCATTATAGCGGCACAAAACATGAAGTTCATTTGTGCTATGATATCAAATATAAAACTGTTTACTCACCTTCATAATATTCTCTCTTTTATATGGATATTCATTTCTAAACAAAGCATGGACGAGGAACTAATACTAAATATGCTTTGGTTTTCAGGAAAACGTGGACGAGGAAGGCAGGGACAAGCATGTGGAAAATATGGTTCTTGAAGGCATGATAACGAAAGACGAGGATGTGAACCCCGAGTCATCAAAGAGAATAGAACAACAAGCCATCATGGATGATACAGAAAACATACATATTAATGAGGTCATTATTATATTTTCACATGTCATTATTATTGTTACTCTGGCGGGACAAAACAATATGTAATTTGTGCTATGATATCAAATATAAAACAGTTTACTCACCTTTGTAATATTCTCTCTTTTATATGGACTACATACTGTATAATATTATATTATTGTGTCTTTCAGTTACTAATCAAGGAAGAATCAAGTGGAATAAATGACAAAGATGAAGTAGAGAAAAAGTATAGCACGTAGGCCACTGATTGCGAAGTGACATAGGCATGCTTTCTTTTCAAAGTAACCCAAATAGTTATAATCTAATTAAATTATATTCTGCATAGGGATTACTCTTTGTAATGTTGCTCTGAGGAATTAACAAGGCAGGGAACAAGTGAACAAATGCAGCCTACTCAAGACATTGAATTAGCACAAATGTTCGACACCGAAGGGGGGGAAACTATAGGGGACAACTTGGCAGATTCAAATGTACGAGCCCACAAAGATGAAGAGGAGAAAAAGAAGAGCACACAGTGCACTCATTCCGAGGTGGCAAAGCCATCTTTTCTTTTTCAACTATGTCCTAAATAAATAGTTCTAATGCAAAAGTCTACTTTCCTGAGGAAATAACCTTCAAGGAAACAACTAAACAAATCCATCAAGTTCAGGACGACGAATTAGAACAGACATGGGGCACCGAAGGGGCAGAAACTATAGGGGATAATCTGGCAGATTCAAATGGAATCTCCGGCAAAGATGAATTGGAGGAAAATAAGAGCACGCAGTCCACTGATTCTGGACTCTCCGAAGTGACAAAGGTATCTTTTCAATTCCAACTATGTCCCAAATAGTGACCCATTCTAATTCTATTATATCTTGCATACAGATGATTCTTTAATATGTTGCTCTCAGGAATTAACAGACAACGAAACAAGTAAACCAATGGAGGCATGTGGGGACGAAGAATTAGAACAAACGTTCGGCAGGGAACGGGCAGAAATTATAGGGGACAAGCTGTCAATGCCCGCGCAAACATGGAAGCCTGTCCGACTGCATAACAAACCTAAGAAGGCACAAGACTACATGGTGGCTCCAGAAGGCACGGGCAAATCTTTCTATGCCCTGGTTTTGCTACATTTGTTTTCCTCGTTATTAATAAATGTTATTACTTCCATCATGATAGATTACGCCTGCACCGGCGATTATTGGTCCGTGATTGAAAATATCATGTCTGAACCAAATGATAAAAGAACTTTAGTGAGCATTGACGACTCAAATCTCCAAAGAAGACAGTTGGAACGTCTTTTATTACTCGGAGAATTTCTTGGCGACGAAGTAAGTATGTGTAGCTTTATGTCGAGACGATGCTATTTGAACATGAGTTACCATTTTGTCCTATAACCAAGGTGTGCACTTCGTATTACAGATCATAGACGCATACATACATTGCATAAGTGCTAAAGAGCATCTAAAGATGAGGACAGGTGGAAGTGTGTTCTTAGAGAATGCATGCATCTCTAAGCTGATAAAGGAATTTAAGTTTATACGGGATGACACGCTAAGATGGGTGTTAGACAGAGCTACAACTTATTTGGAACATGATATGGTGAGTTTCAGTTCTTTACATATTACTATGAATTCAATCATGGATAAATGTTTCTACAGATGGGACCTAAACTAACAAAAACTCTATTTACATATATATGTTCCAGTAAACATTAAAGACTTTCATTGGTACCTAGCAGTTATAAATAACGGGGTGCGATGTATCCAGGTGCTCGACTCGCTAGGCCCAGGAATGAACCGCAAAGACCTCACTGCTATGGTTAGTTATTAGTCTGAGTGCACCATCTTTTGATAAGACGAGTTCTGTTATTCTTCGGTTGGGATGCTAATACGTTGTCATTTATTCATGCAACAACTAGAAGGACTGGAAAATGTATTCCAATATGCATCACTTCAAAATGAACTAAAATTTGATAAGTGGACAAACGTAAACATTACAGCATGGCCAAGGGAAGAATGTATTAAGAGCAGTCTGCAGACAGATGGGTATACCTCTTTCGAATCAAACTTGTTGCTCCCATCCCTTTTCGGCACCTCCTTCTCCTTCACGATATCTGAACCATTAATATTAATACATATGTTGTAAGAATGTCATCCTTTGTCGTCTCAGGTTCTAGAATAACTACAATTAGTACAAGTGAGAATTCTATGTTTACATATATGCGGAATATCTTAAACTCTATTTGTAAATACAGCATATAAAAGGACAGTTTTGGAGAATATCTTAAACTCTATTTCTATAAATTCATTTGTATATAAAACACTTTAAAAATTGATAAAACAATAATGGATATATTTAAATTCTATAATCATATATAGGTCATCTTGTGGTCTTAGGATGATAAATTTTATGGAGTACTTCACTGGAAAAGATTTGTCTGACACTCCTACACAGGTAAATTTTATCCTAATACTTATTCTATGGTGTGTCGTTACTTAACTCTTATTTCTATTTTAATAGGATCATATGACAGATTTTAGAACAAAACTAGTTGTCATTTTAGTGGACTCGGAATTGAATGATGATAATATAAGAAATCGAGACATGGAAGATGACGAAAACAAAATAGATCCCACGGATTGTATGATTCTGGATGGACCCCCTCAAAATCCCAAAACATCGAATACATCATCAGATGTTGAGTTCATCTCACAGTCATATATCCTTTCACCGTCTGTGAACCCAACAAATGATGACTTAATAGACGAACTGTGCTTGTTCATCAGTATGGTTGATGATGACGCTTTACTAGAGTAAGCCATGTTCTTTTAGTTTATTTTGCATTCTAATAAATTACTCTGATGTCATTATAATTGACAAAATTTTGATTTTACAGGAGCGAATGGGTGAAAAGCTCTGATCCTTACCCTATCATCTTAAAGTTGAGACAAATAAAAAAAATACTAAACAATGATGAATATATGGATATTGATTGCTTTAACATGGCTGTGCGGATACTAGCACGCCACGAAGTCCAACTTCTGAGAGACATTCCATCTCACTACATGGATCTAAACTTTTGTGTAAGTTACTATAATTGTGTTTTACTTTTTTTTTCCTCATAGAACTATTGTTTTCTTATTTTTATTTTATCCATGTTCCACTATGCACGAGACCCAAGTCATCATGAAAATATGGACAGTGCTACGTTTAAACGATAGTTTCATAGCTGGCCTGACAGCAATGAGTATCATATCTCACAGTGTGATATGGTAAGATTTTAATTTTTCATTTCTAACAGTGGTTTATTTGGTTTAAATTAATATGAAAGGTATTTATAAATGTATGCATCATTGCAGATTTTATTGCCTTGGGATATTTTTGGACTGTTTCTATTGTTTGTCTTGGATCAAGATAAAAAAGTTATCTGAGTTTTTGATCCGATACCAATACCTACTTTGGGAAAGAATATACTTAAAACCGTGGTCAGTAACCTAAACCTCGCACTCCAAGTTGCAAACCCTGCATTCAAGGACGATATCTCCAAATGGGAATGTATAGTTCCGGTTGTTCCAACAAACTCACACTGGTATGAATATTTTTAATGCATTATAATATTAAATAATTCATTCATTCAACGCACATTATGTGTTTATTTCATACATGCAGTGCCTTGTCGGGGTATTTGGTTTTTAACAACATGCACTCATTGTGCGATGGAAAGCTATATTTTCCTGTACCCCAAGTGAGTATTTACACCATGCTTATTTGTATACACATTGCACATACAAACTTGTTATAACAATGTTGTCTAATGCATATGTAGGACTGTTTTGAACTTAGGAAGCGATTTTTGGTGCATATTTTAAAGTATGCAGAAAATGAATCTAAAAACAATATCCCATACATTGAAGGAAGCATCATAGATCGCATCTATAGATGGACTTTCATTGCTTCAAAAGATGGACCATCAAGACGTGCTTAGTCCTGGTTTTTAAAACATATTTCTATAACAATTGTTGTGTGGTCATTAATATTTTGCGGAGACATGTTTCCGGATCGTATGTTACCCACGTTCTCATATTGTTTTAAATAAAAGTCATATTGTTTTATATAAGACACCGATAAATTGCTCGATAAAAAAACTCAAATATGTTTTACTATTGATTATTATAGGTGTGTTGGATCACAAATATGTCACAGTTTTGAAAATACAATTTGAGTGACATAATAACATTTTGTACCCGTCTGGAAAAAATCAGAAATTATTTTAGGGATCATCTTGTATAAATCAACAGTAATTAGTACTAAGTTAATGAAGGATTTATTAATTTGAGTTGGGTCAATCAACAGTAAATAGTACTAAGTTGTAAGCAGGTAAACTTACCTAGCGTTGGCAGCAGGACCGTGAGAGCGGCAACGTCGACGATCTTGATGGGCATGCCGGTGACCACCATGTCCTTTATGGTGATGTAGCCGGTGCTGAACCACACCACAACCTGGGTGGAGAGAGAGAACAAAGATCAACTACTGGCCTGAACCCATAAATAAAAGAAAAACCAAATAGAATTCAAAAGTTAAGTATGTGTGCTACTGGAGTTGACTACTATATAGTAGTGCCAAAACAGAGAGAGAGAGAGCATGATTAACTGGTGTCATCAACCCACATAACAAAATAGAGAATTCAAAAATTAAAGTATACTACTGACAGAGACTTCTACAAGTTTGGATAGGAGCTATCTAACACTTCCCACTTCTGCAGTCTCGAGTGTCACAGAGAGCATGAATAAGATGATAAACACAATAAAAGCCAGCCAAAGTTAAACTTGTATGATAAATTTTGTTAGCATGTTGCATCATAGTCTTATAACCACAGACGTAAAAACAATAGGAGCAGAATTTGCTATAGCATGCCGCGTGTTTTTTCTTCCAATGAACTACAAAGCCAGATATTGCTAGGCAGATATTGCTTTCAATACCACTAGGAACTGAAAGAGCACAGATAAGCTATATTCAAACAAAAAAATACAAAAACTTTCTCAAATTGAGAGGATTGCTCACCCCAGATACGGGCTGTCCCATCCTCTGATCCTGTTACCATCTAATATTACAGTACTAAAATAATGTAGCCGGTGCTGAACCACACCACAACCTGGGCGGAGAGAGAGAATTAGATCCAACTTTGAAATAAACAGTGCATACAGTCTATAGGTCATTTTAATTGAAAAACAAACGATGTTTCTTTTGCAAAACTGGAATTATTTGAACTTACATCTTCATCATCAAGAACACCCCAATGGGCATCAAGTACTTGGTTCATGGACAAGCTCTCAATAAGGTTCCACGGGATAAACATCACCCTGCATACACAGTTCAAAGTCAAAACAACCACATGTTATAAGAATCAGTAGCAATAGACATACATACTGTAATAATTTATCTAATATGTTTACTGGAAATCTGGAAATGTTTTTCTCAGTTATGTTGCTTCGGTTGCACATTTTAAAGTCTTGTGGTGATTCCTAAGTGTGGTCTTCAGTTTTATATGAATGGACGTCTCCCCAGTTTCGCTGTATGAACTCTATTTTTCTTTCTATTTTTTTATTTCCTATAACCGGGTATACAAATTAATTTTCCTCTAATAAGAACCACTTATGGAGCGATGGCTACACTGGGATTTCAAAGTGGCAAGAAGTTTAGTTTCATTTCTTTCCATTAAATAACTATTAAAGATACACCAGTTCACAAGTTCTTTATTTTCTTTCACCTCAAAATATTTGTTGCATTATCCACACAAGGGGCATCTCTCAAGCATAGCTTACAAAGTACATTTAATCTGCATACAGCAGTGTCCTAAAAGGTACTCCTAAAGCTACACGCCACCTTTTAAAACGGATATAATAAGAGCATCCTCTCCAGTTGTCACTCCTTTGGCATCCACGCGTGCACGAAGCAAAGATGCCAAAGCAAACTTGAAGAGTGAATAGGAATCCTTTTCCAGTTTACCTGACAAATTCATTCTTGTGCTGAAGTGTACTGAGTTCAGCTCATAAGAAGAAACAGAAATGAATTGCCGCAGTTACGAGAAAACTTGGCTATCATTCCTATATACTCTTCGATGCAAATCTTGTAGGATTGAAGCGTGAGAAAATCTCTCTTCAAACCTGCAAGGCTCTGAACTGCCAGGTACATTTGAGAAATCTACAGAAAATGCAGTACAAAATGACAAAAGTGAGCACATGAAAGCAAGCCTGGCTATAGTAGTAAAGCTTTCATGAACCATGTCCCCATGGGATGCAGCAAGCAGATCATAACTCTTGGCTAGGTCAATCAGTCTTAAAGAACAATTAGTCAAAGCTACAAGGACTTGGTTGTTCTCTATGGCTACACTTGAAGATTCATGATGGGGTATGTCTTTGGGAGCAGAAGAATGTGCATTAAGGATGCCAAGAACATCAGTTAAGATCTTAAGAAAAGACGCTCTCAGACTAATGAACCACCTCTGGAAGAAGAACTCGCGGTCTGAGGAGGCATTAGATGAGAGGACATCATTTGGTAATGTGCGCTGACCTGTACCAGGTAATGTGCTTTGATAAGAGCGAAGATCAGCCCTTAGTTCTTGAGCTCCCCTCAAATCTGTTACTGCCAGATCTGGTCGATTCAATGAAAGATGGAGATTGTCCTTAAAGAACATAAGCAAATAGTAAGCCTACTGCGTGGATAACAAAGAATGAAAAATAGAATCCAACCAAATACGAATTTTGAAGTAACTAAGCCAACAACCGCAACAGGCTTGTTGTAAACCCGCCAACCATGCTTGTATACTTAATTGCAATACATTTCCATAATATGACAATGCAAGTAGACACTGGTACAAAAAACAATTATGTTGTATGGCCAATAACATTTTGTGGTATTACCTTCATAATATAGCCGGTTATATGCCTATCGTCAACTCGGAGGCTCTGCAAAATGTAAAGCAATGCAAGGAACATTACATGGATGATCCGCTTCCAAAAAACATATCTATAAAAGGTACAAATTTCTTTGATCCCAAATTTGCTTAAGTATAAGGGGACCTGCAGGGAGTTGACGGCGCCGAGGTGCGGGGTGGTGAACTCCTTGCGGTTGGAGAGCGCGAGCGAGGTGGCGCGAGCGGGCGAGGGCCTGGAAGCGCCGCGCGGGCAGCTCCCCGCGTTCCCTTATCCTCACCTCCTCCCACCAAATCCACTCGGGCCGCACCGCGGTGTATGCACTCTGCCGCCTCTCCCTCCGTGGCTGCGCCGCTGGTGCTCAGGGCCCTCGGGGCTGTGGGCGGCGCGAGCCCCATGGGCCGCCGGAGAAGCGCGCCCGCGGCCCTCTGCGCCATCAGCTTCGGTGGCCTCGAGAGAGGAACGCGGACGGTAGGTGAGCGGCGGCGGCGAACACGAAGGAGCTGCCGGGCCGACTGGGCCTAGAGGTCAACCACCACGAGCTCGCGGCGGCCGTTGGCGGCGAACAGGAAGGAGCTGCCGGAGGCACCGAGGAAGTAGAGGACCTCCCCCGGGGGCACGGCGGGGGAGATGATGTCCGAGACGGCGATGCGGAACCAGCGGCCGGACGACCCGTGGAAGCCCCATAGCACGGCGCCGCGGGGCGGGAGCTTCTTGAACACAAGGAGCCACGCGGAGGCCGGGGCGGGGCCGGGCGAGACGGAGGATAGGTGGTAGAAGCGGCGGAAGTCCGGGGAGGAGATGAGGTGGGACAGGGGACGGGCGAAGGAGCGGACGCGGAGCAGCTCCGGGAGCGCGAGGCGGATGAGCATCTCTAATGGGAGCAGCACACCGGAGTCGCCGAGGAGAGGATAAGGTTTGGGTGGGGAGAGGGTTGTGGTCGCAGTCCACTGAGAGGAGAGGATATGATCGGGTGGGGAGAGGGGGAGTGGGTGAGATTGTGTGGGGGATCGGGTGGGGGGAGGGAGAGTGGGTGGTTCGGGTGTTTTTTTTTATAACGAGGTGGGTGAGATTGTGAGGTTTTTCTTTTTTCACGAAATTGTGAGGTTATTTTTTATAACGAGAGTGGGTGAGGTTTTTTTTATACCGGGAGTATGTTCTTATTTTCCTTTTTTTACCTTTTCTGTGTCTACCATGTTTATTTATACATTATGGAATATTTGATTCTATTTTGACTACTTCCTCCATTCCTAATTATAAATCTTTTTAAATTTTTGAATATAAATAACATATGGATCAAAATGTCTATATGCATCCGTATGTAGTGCATAAAAGACATATATTTAAGCACGGAGGGAGTATACAGACAATAAATATCCCATATGTTCTTTACGGAGAAATTCACCATGTTGATTGCCTTGGATGTGTGATTTTTGCTAATTATGAGCAGGGAATTTTTGGTGTACGGTTATTCGTGCGTTGCATGTGCATGCTTACTAGTGTGAGAAAAAGATCGATCTGCTCCCTGGTACATGCACAAAGCTGGCTACTGGACTGACCCTTGTCATCGTGATGACCTGCAGCAACAAGCTGGATAGATGAAAAATGAAACAGTGCCACGTACGGGGGATTGATTAGTTTTCATATAATCGTGATGCAGAGGCTAATAGCACTATCTCTTTCATTATCACAAAAATAGTACAGGCACTAGTGGGGACAGGGCCTATAGCCCCGGCCCGTAACGGGCTTTAGTCCCGGTTCATCAACCGGGACTAAAGGGGCGGGACTAAAGGCCTAACCTTTAGTCCCGGCCCTGTTCCAAGCCGGGACCAAAGGTGCTCCACGTGGGAGCCTCGGAGCGCCATCAGGAGCAAGCCCTTTAGTCCCGGGTCTTAACACGGACCGGGACTAAAGAGTTTCTGTAGATTTTGTTTATTTTTGGGTTTTATGGTTTTAGGGTTTAGGTGTTCGGGAGATTAACGTGATGCCTCGTTTGATGTTCGGGAATTAGTTTTCATATAATTCTAAATAGAAATAATTATGCATATATATATAAGATTAACTTATCTTACAAGCGAGCATATATACAATTATATGGAGATCTGAATTATCGGGACTAGAGCCCGTCTATTCGATTACATGGACCAACATCAGTAATAGCCCCAGCTACACTAAATCGTCTTTTGTCATCTATAGCTTCCGTCCTCAGAAAGGTCTCAAGCTCCTCTGCAACAGCAATCGCGCGTTGCTCTGGTAGGGACTTCTCCCTCATGGCCTTGTACTATTGAAGAAGAGGAGATGAATATGAATATCAATCATGATAACAAAGAATGACGGGTAAAAATAGAGGTGTGAATGTTCATTGCTTACGTCGTATCTGTGATCCTTGTGCTCAGAGGTAAACGTGCGAATGGTCTCGCAAACATAGTATCCGCATAGATGCGTCCCCCGTGGCTGCTGGTCGCACTTTACGAGAATAGAATATATATAATCAAAATAATAATCTAGCATCATAAATGTATTGAAAATAGAAGTATATCATACTACTACTTACCTGAGCGCTCTAAAGGTGAGTTTCTCAGGCTCGATACCGGGAGTCACGCACTTGAACCGCTTCCAAACCCTGCCCGACAAGGAAAATGATTTGCTAAGTTTTTCATTAATTGATATATCAGAAAATCATCGAAAGAGACCGATAGAGCGCAAGAATGATTGAAATTACCCTTGGAGCATGTCGTGCAGGCTTTGGAACTGTTCCAAGGGTCTCGATAATGGGTCGAAGGCATCAACTCTTCCCTTATCAATTTGAATGTCCAATAGGATCCAATGGAAGCTGCACATGTATATATATATATATATATATATATATATATATATATTTGTGTGTGTGTGTGTGTGTGTGTGTCAGTAACTTATCAATTACACTTATAAGTGAATGGACACAACAGAGTAAACACCCTCATGTGAAGTTGTATGGAAACAGTATGTGGTCACAGAAATTTTGATCTATTAGAAACCTTAGAAGGTTTTCCTCCGTCTCCTTGGGTTTATCAGTTAGCGTCGCTATATGTATTTTATCTGGGTCAATAAACCCAATATTTAGGATGTTCCTATTTTTACATTCCAGAATCTTCATTCTGGATAATAGAGTACAAGTTATATGTTGACAATGAATTGAAATAACTAAACAAGTTATATGTAGACAACGAATTGAAAAACTTACAGACAATAGCAACACATAAGCGATTTGTCGAGGGCGTCGGCATTGTACATCTGGAAGAGTTCATCAAAGTCGATATGGATTTCTTCGGAGCGGCCGTAGTACTCCCGTGGGACACTCACCACGATCATCATTCTCCCATTCTTTGATTCACTTAAGTACCATGTATGCAAGTAACGCATATTTGTTGGGAGATCATCTTTGCTGACCAAAGGCGCTCCCATGACAAACTGTGGCTTAGGGGCTACCACAGCCTTGGGTAACCTGTCGTCTTGGGAAACCAGAACGTCTTCAACCGGGATACCCCATTCATCTACCCACTTCTTTGCTAATTCCAAATCTTGCCCCTGCACCAGAGGGGGGACATTCTCGGGTAACACCCTGAGGGGTGGGATCGACTGTTTGGCCTGTTGTCCAAGCTGAGGAACGTGTGATCTTTTTTTGATTGTGGTTGAACTTGATTTGCTCCCACTTGCACTTGCACATGATCTGCTCTTTTTCACTTCCTTCTACAATGTGCGTGTATAGTCATCAGGCTTATGGTGTAAGTCATACTGTGATGGAAGGTTTGTTAAGTATTTTGCATATGCTGTTTGCTTCTTGGTGTATTCCGGGCGGGGCTTGGGTTCCTTCTTTTTCATCTGCGCATCATGATGTTCCTTTGCTATCCTGGCGTTTTCCTCGGTGGTACGATCATAAGGTCTCATAGGAAGATTAGCATGAGGTGCCTTTGGGAGGGGCGACAGTTTGCGCTTTGGGGAGCTCCGTCGCTTAGAAATCATCGACGGAGCGTTCTTGCTGGCACACTTCCGCTTAGTATCCGGAGCGGGCGGCGGCGGAGACGGACGACCCAAGTCCGGCGACGGTGATCGAGATGGACTCGTGTTATGCTGGCCGTCGTCATGTGGAGGGCTTGGAGGTGATGGAGGTGTAGGTGACCTGCGACGACTCAGAGGCGGTGTTGTCCTTGGGGCCAAGCCTGGAAGCTTGGTGTAGTTCTTGTCCCATAGGATGACTCCACCCAGTACTTCTCCGAGTGTCCTCTCATCTTCGGGTCCAGCTATGTCGAGCTCCATATCATGAAACCCCGCCATGATTTCATCCACCCCGACTTTAGCAAAGCCAGCTGGAATCTCACGGCCATGCCAGCTTGCATCAGGGCCAGAAGGTAAAGCTTGTCCGACGGCCACCTTCATGGATATGTTCTTAAATTTCTGATGGAGTTCACATGATGTTGACTCCTTGATTCCATCCACGGGGTAGCCGGGACCGCCCTTTATCATTCTTCGTGCATCGTCGGGCGGGGCCTCAGATTCAGCCACGCTGCTTTTCCGCTTAGATGGGGCGCCGGTAATATCGAGTGCAGGATCTTCCTGGCGCGCTACTCCTCTAAGCTCATCAATCTGCTTCTGTTGCTCGTTAATCCTGGCAAGCAACTGGTTGAACTTGTCATTCTCCTCATCCTGCTGTCGCTTCTTTGCCCTTGCTCGGCTTCTGTAAGTGTCTTGGTCTCTGGCAAACCGAAGCCACCGCGGGTAAGAAAGACCGAAGCCTTGCGTTCGTCCTCCATGTTCGTCATTGCCGAGGACCAGTGTGAGCAAATCTTTCTCTCTATCTGCAGTGAACTGTCTTTTTCCCTCCTTAATTTCTTTCACTATCTTTTTCCAATTCTCCCTGGGTATCCTAAGACCGTCACTGCAGATGAGGTCCCGTGTTTCTTCGTCGTACGAACCACCATGCGCAAGGAACCAATTTCTTGCTCTCAATTCCCACTCATCACGGAGTGGTTCAGGTATGATGCCTTTAGCTAGCAGATCTTGCTCTTTCTTATCCCACTTTGGGATGGCAGTCTCATAGCCCCCTGGCCCCAGCCTGTGGTGATATTTCTTCTTGTCGGCATTTTTCTTGTTCTTTTCTGATAATGCCTAGGCATCTTCTGACTCCTTGTACTCTTGAAATGCCTTCTAGTGATTCGACTGCTTGGCTAGATACCCCTCGAATACTGGCACTTTCTTTGTCTTCAGATAGTTTTTCCATAGCTTCTTCTTCCAGCTACGGAACAGTTCGGCCATCTTCTTTAGAGTCCACTGCTTGACTTTGGCCCTCAGTTTTTTTTGCGGCGTCTTCATTCTCACATTCTGGCAGGTTGAAATGTGACATGAGATCATTCCAAAGATTATCTTTGTACCTTTCGGCGACATAGTCACTATCGGCTGCCCCTTTGCGCTTGTTCCACTCCCGAACACTGATCGGGACGTGATCCCTAACGAGAACTCCGCATTGCTTCTTGAATGTGTCAGCAGCATTCTTAGGAAGCTTGGGTTCGCCCGTAGGCAATATCACCTCAAAGGTGTAATGCGTCCGTGCATCCAACTTTCTAGTCGGGCCTCGTTTCGTAGCTTTGCTCAATGTGGAGGCCTAAGAGGGAGAAACATTCGTCAAGTGAATGTATATGTATACAATATAGAGCTATCTCCAATATTTTTCACATATTACAAGTGATTGTCGAACTTCATATGTATACCTCGCCGGACTTTATTATTTCTCCACCGGCTTCACCACCGGCTTCTCCATGAGTGGAGCTACCACCTTCTCCGTCATTGGACCTATCTCCTGCCCCATCGGCTTCATCTTCGTGTCGGTCGACCTCCATTCCATATCCGTAGGGGTTTAGATATGACGACGGAGATTCAGCTGGTTCAATGTCGGGGCCGTCTTTGATTATATCTTCGAGAAGTTCTTCCTCTTCGAGGTTCCTGATATGTGGATCCATAATTCTGCAAAAGCGGACATTTGATTAACTAATAAACTAACAAACTATATAAGAGGGGTTGAAAACTTCGAAGTGTCGTTTTATATAGGAGGACCTTTAGTCCCGGGTCTTGGCTAGAACCTAAACTCTAAAATATGTCTAACGGATTCTCTTAACGTTTAAGGATTTAACAAAATGGCGACATTCTAGATGTGTAGAAAATGATCCTATTTTTCCTGATCTCATCTACCCTTCTATATGTCACATTGTCTAGTGTCAAAGGACTTTGTTGAACTTTGTACCAAAAAAGAATTATTCTATCAGGAACAACGCTCCAAAACAACTTTAGTCCTCGGTCGTGGCTCCACCCGGGACTCCTAGATTTCTGCATAGTATTCAAAGTAGGAGTACTTTTCCAATTTGAGCATTCAATAAGCAAAACCAAATCGTAAAATAAAGTAGTATTCAAATTAGCATGCATTCAATTATAAGCAAAACTACATCATCTCTTTTGTCCGTACATCGTCGAATATTATCACTAATACTCCTCGAATACTATCATACATATAGCATCACTGATACAGCTAGAACGTAGCGCCCGACGGGTATCGTCGCGGGCGGTGGACACCCAAAGAGAAGGAACCATCACAGGATCATAGCTCCAGTGAGATCCCTGAAGAACCTGCCAGGTATGCTCGAACCTGCCCTCCAACGCAACCATGTAGCGACGGACGTGCTCATCCTCCTCGCTGACACGGTGACGTACCACCTCCGCGGTGTCCGGAAGCCTCGGCACCGTCACTGGCCCACGCGACCGCCACCAAACAAGGATCGGGTCAACAACGGGTTGGCTCCTCACCAACCTACGCCCCCCGGAAGGTAGCACCTCCCAATACGAGACGGGCGGAGCCCAGTCCCGGACATGGCCCCTCTGATCAAGCAGGTGTCCTTCGCCGACTCGACGACAAGGATGCGGGATAGGCATCGTAAAATGAACTAAAAAAAATAAACTAGTTCTATTAACTTTCTTGATAAAAATAAACTAATTGTATATATAGTAAAATAAACTATTAACATTTAAGCATAAACAATAGCAAAATTAAGCAATAATCTAAGAAACACTAATTAAGCATCTATATACGTAGAAATGTCTTCTTCTTCTTCTTCTTCTTCTTTCTTATTTTCTTCTCCGCTTCTTCTTCAACTTCTCTTCTTCTACTTCTCTTCTTCTACTTGTCCTCTTCTTCTATTTTGCATCTTCTTCTCTTCTTCTCCTTTCCTCCTCTTCTTATTCTCCTTTTTCTTCTTTTCTTCTCCTCCTCTTCTTATTTTCCTTTTTCCTAATCTTATTTTCTTATTTTTGTTCATCTTTCTTCTTCTTGTAACCCTAACCTAATTCTAAATATTACTAACCCTAATAATCTAGCACAAACCTAATAACAATAGGAATTAAATGACAAAAAAAATCTTTTCTTCTCCTTTTTCTTCTTTTCTTCTCATTTTTCTTCTTTTCTTCTTTTCTTCTTTTCTTCTCCTTTTTCTTCTTTTTTTCTCCTTTTCCTCTTTTCTTCTCTTTTTTCTTCTTTTCTTCTCCTTTTTCTTCTTTTCTTCTCCTTTTTCATCTTTTCTTCCCTTTTTCTTCTTTTCTTCTCCTTTTTCTTCTTTTCTTCTCCTTTTTCTTCTTTTCTTCTCCTCCTCACCGGCCGGCACGACAGCGGCGGCGGCGTCCCCGCCGGCGGGCGCCGGCGGCTCGTCCTTCGTACGTGGGGAAGAGGAGGGGCGGGGGGCTTACCGGAGTGGGAAGGGCGACGGCACCGGTGAGGAGGACGGCGAGGAAGACGGCAGGGCGACGAGGGGGCCGGCGAGGAGGACGGCGAGGAGGACGGCAGGGCGACGGCGACGGCGGGCAGCCTGGCGGCGTCGATGCGGGCAGTCCGTTGCCGCGCCGGGCAGGAGATGCGAGCGAGAGGAAGAAGAGAAAGAACTGGATTTTCGTCCGCGCCGTATATATAGTAGGATCTTTAGTCCCGGTTCGGGGCTCGAACTCGGACTAAAGACACTCTTTAGTCCCGGGCAGAGCCATGACCCGGGACTAAAGGCCCTTTTTCGGCAGACCAAAAGGCGGGAAGCAGGGGCCTTTAGTCCCGGGTCGGGGCTCGAGCCGGGACTAAAGACACCCTTTAGTCCCGGGTGGAGCCACGACCCGGGACTAAAGGCACGTGCTCGGCTGGCGGCAGGCGAGGGGCTTTAGTCCCGGGTCGTGGCTCCACCCGGGACTAAAGCCCCTCCGCTGGCTGCACGATAAGTTTAGTCCCACCTCGCCCAGCGAGGGGGACTAACACTAGTTTATAAGCACCGTCGCAGCATCTCCATCGAGCTCCTCTCTAAAGCAGGCTTACGGGCCTAAACTGACTATAATTTTAAAAATTGAAACTATATTTGAAATTATGGAGAAAATTAAACCTGAATTCAAAGTGAGGTCACTTTGAATTTAGGTTTAATTTTCTCCATAAATTCTCATATAGTTTCAATTTTTTTCTATTTTCAAAATTAACTATTTTGTTATTTTCAATTAAAAACTATGTTTATTAAAATTCTTTTTGCATATTTGAGAATTTGACAAAACTATGATAATGAAAAGTGTTTGAAATTGAATAAATAATTCAAAACTATTTTCTATTTTCAAAATTAATTATTTTGACTATCCAAACTATTAACTATTTTGTTATTTTCAATTAAAAACTATGTTTATTAAAATTCTTTTTGCATATTTGAGAATTTGACAAAACTATGATAATGAAAAGTGTTTGAAATTGAATAAATAATTCAAAACTATTTTCTATTTTCAAAATTAATTATTTTGACTATCCAAACTATTAAATATTTTTTTCTTTTCAATTAAAAACTATGTTTATTAAAATTCTTTTTACATATTTGAGAATTTGACAAAACTGTGATAATGAAAAGTGTTTGAAATTGAATAAATAATTCAAAACTATTTTCTATTTTCAAAATTAATTATTTTGACTATCCAAACTATTAACTATTTTTTTATTTTCAATTAAAAACTATGTTTATTAAAATTCTTTTTGCATATTTGAGAATTTGACAAAACTCTGATAATGAAAAGTGTTTGAAATTGAATAAATAATTCAAAACTATTTTCTATTTTCAAAATTAATTATCTTAACTATCCAAACTATTAACTATTTTGTTATTTTCAATTAAAAATTATGTTTATTAAAATTCTTTTTGCATATTTGAGAATTTGACAAAACTATGATAATGAACTTCGTACTTTTTGTGTGTTCAAAATGCACCATTCAAAGGCACATCACAAAATTTCAACAATTTCTGACTTCATTTGGACTTCTTCGTGCATTTACTTATTTTTTTGAGCTAGTTGACCCTGAAATTGAAAAGCACTACAAATGAACTCTAAAAATGTTGAAAGTTGGCATGCTATCATCATTTCACCCACATAGCATGTGTTAAAAAGTTGAGAGGGCTACGACAAAAACTGGATGCACTTCATGTACAAAACGGACAATCTCTCTCGAAGTATCGGGGTTTCGAACGAGAACTCATCTCTTACAAAGGGATTTCATTTTTTTGAACTTATTTTAACTCCATACTTTTTGTGTGTTCAAAATGCACCATTCAAAGGCACATCATAAAATTTCAACAATTTCTGACTTCATTTGGTATATTTCGTGCATTTACTTTTTTTTTGAGCTAGTTGACCCTGAAATTGAAAAGCACTACAAATGAACTCTGAAAATGTTGAAAGTTGGCATGCTATCATCATTTCATCCACATAGCATGTGTTAAAAAGTTGAGAGGGCTACGACAAAAACTGGATGCACTTCGTGTACAAAACGGACAATCTCTCTCGAAGTATCAGGGTTTCGAACGAGAACTCATCTCTTACAAAGGGATTTCATTTTTTGAACTTATTTGAACTCCATACTTTTTGTGTGTTCAAAATGCACCATTCAAAGACACATCAAAAAATTTCAACAATTACTGACTTCATTTGGTATTCTTCGTGCATTTACTTATTATTTTTGAGCTAATTGACCCAGAAATTGAAAAGCACTACAAATGAACTCTGAAAATGTTGAAAGTTGGCATGCTATCATCATTTCACCCACATAGCATGTGTTAAAAAGTTGAGAGGGCTACGACAAAAACTGCATGCACTTCGTGTACAAAACGGACAATCTCTCTCGAAGTATCAGCGTTTCGAACAAGAACTCATCTCTTACAAAGGTTTATTAAAACTATGAAAATGAAAAGTGTTTGAAATTGAATAAATAATGCAAAACTAAAAGGTTTAGTACATTCCATACATGCATTACATAAAAGGTTTAATACATTATTACATTATTGCACCAATATTCCTATCTATTATTTCTGTTTTCTTCTAGGTCGTAGCCATGGAGAATCTTCATCATTCAGTTGGATGCTTGGGTCAGTTTTCAATTTGAAGGGCGGAATTTCATGAAACTTATTATAATCTACTGACATGTCTGTCTTGTCATCTACTCCCACGATGTTTCTTTTCCCTGAAAGAACTATGTGGCGTTTTGGCTCATCGGACGATATCTTCTTTTGCTGATTTCTTTTTCTCGTTTTTGTAGACATGTCCTTCACATAGAAAACCTGAGCGACATCATTGGCTAGGACAAATGGTTCATCCATGTACGCAAGATTGTTGAGATCCACTGTTGTCATGCCGTACTTTTGGTCTACAAGTACCCCGCCTCCTGTCAGCTTCACCCATTTGCACCGAAACAAAGGGATCTTAAAAGTAGGTCCATAGTCAAGTTTCCATATCTCCTCTATGTACACGTAATATGTTTCCAAACAGTGCCCATTCTCGTCTGTTGCATCAAAGCGGACACCACTATTTTGGTTGGTGCTCTTTTTATCTTGGGCAACCGTGTAAAATGTATTCCCATTTATCTCATACCCTTGGAAAGTACATATAGGCGAAGATGGTGGCCTGGCCAAACAGTACAGCTAATCTCCAACGGTGTCGTCATTCATGAGATGCGTCTGCAACCAACTGCCAAAAGTCTTCTCGTGTTCCCCTTTAATCCGAGAGTCAGCCTTCCCCGGGTTTTCGGAGCGTAGAATATTCTTGTGTCTCACGATATACGTAGCCACCACGGTGGAATTGTGTAGAACTGTGTAGTGTGCTTGAGAGAAAGAATATCCGTCCATACATACTTTTGCTTTCCTTCCTAGTGTGCCTTTTCCTGTCAGCCTACCCTCATACCGAGATTCAGGAACACCAAACGGCTTAAGGTCAGGAAGAAAGTCCACACAAAACTCAATGACCTCCTCTGTTCCATAGCCCTTGGAGATGCTTCCTTCTCGCCTAGCACGGTTACGAACATATTTCTTTAAGACTCCCATGAACCTCTCGAAGGGGAACATATTGTGTAGAAACACAGGACCGAGAATTCTAATCTCTTCGACTAGGTGAACTAGGAGGTGTGTCATTATATTGAAGAAGGATGGCGGGAACAACAACTAAAGCTGACCAGACATTGGACCACATCAATCGGTAACCCTGATAGACTTTCGCGATCGATTACCTTCTGAGAAATTGCATTGAGGAATGCACATACCTTCACAATTGCCAGGCGAACATTTTTCGGTAGAATTCCCCTCAATGCAACCGAAAGCAATTGCGTCATAAGCACGTGGCAGTCGTGAGACTTTAAGTTTTGGAATATTTTGTCTTCCATATTTACGATTCCCTTTATATTCGACGAGAAGCCAGTCGGGACCTTGATACTGAAAAGGACTTCAAAGAAGATTTCCTTCTCTTCCTTAGTAAGAGCGTAGCTGGCACGCCCTTGAAACTGCCCTCGATGCATGCCATCTCTTCCTTTATGATGTTCCTGGTCCTCCCGTGCTTCCGGTGTATCTTTTGACTTCCCATACAAGCCCAGGAATCCTAGAATATTCACGCAGAGATTCTTCGTCAGGTGCATCACGTTGATTGCCGAGCGGACCTCATGGACTTCCCAGTAGGGTAGCTCCCAAAATATAGATTTCTTCTTCCACATGGGTACGCGCTTATCAGGGCCGTTAGGAACAGGTTGGCTGCCAGGACCCTTTCCAAAGATTACTTTCAAATCTTTGACCATATCAAATACTTCAGCACCAGTACGGATGACATGCTTCCCCCGGGGTTCTGCCTTGCCATTGAAATGCTTGCCTTTTTACTTTAAGGGATGCTTGGGCGGAAGAAAACGACGATTGTACGGGTACACATTCTTCCTACATTTGTCCAGATATATACTTTTTGTCTGATCCAAACAGTGCATGCATGCATTGTATCCCTTGTTTGACTGTCCTGAAATGTTACTAAGAGCAGGCCAATCATTGATGGTTATGAAAAGCAACGCTCGAGGGTCAAATTCCTCTTGTTTGTGCTCGTCCCACACACATACACCTGGTTCGGCCCACAGCTGTAAAAGTCCATCAACTAATGGCCTTAGGTACACATCAATATCGTTGCCGGGTTGCTTTGGACCTTGGATAAGCACTGGCATCATAATGAACTTCTGCTTCATGCACAACCAAGGAGGAAGGTTGTAGATACATAGAGTAACGGGCCAGGTGTTGTGACTGCAACTCTGCTCCCCAAAAGGATTCATGCCATCTGTACTCAAACCTAACCATAAGTTCCTTGCGTCAGCTGCAAATCTCGGGAACTCTCTCTCGATTTTTCTCCACTGCCGACCATCAGCGGTGTGCCTCAACTTATCATCTTTCGTACGATCTTCGATGTGCCATCGCAACAACTTCGCATGATCTTTATTTCTGAACAGACGTTTCAACCGTGGTATTATAGGAGCATATCACATCACCTTGGCAGGAACCCTCTTCCTGGGTGGCTCGCCCTCAATATCACCAGGGTCATCTTTTCTGATCTTATACCGCAATGCAGTGCATACCGGGCATTTATCCATATTCTCGTACTTCTCACCGCAGTAGAGGATGCAGTCATTAGGGCATGCATGTATCTTCTGCACATCTAATCCTAGAGTGCAGACAAGCTTCTTAGCTTCTTACGTGCTGGCGGGCAATTCGTTCTTTCTTGGAAGCATCTTCTTCATCAGTACCAGCAACTTTTCGAATGACGAGTCAGTCACACCGGTCTCTGCCTTCCACTTCAGCAATTCCAGTGTGCTACCCAGCTTCTTTTGGCCATCTTCACAAGTTGGGTACAACAATTTTTTGTGGTCCTGTAACATCTGCTCGAACTGCAACCTCTCCTTTTCTGTGTCGCAACCTCGCCGTGCATCAGAAATGACCCGGCCAAGATCATCAGCGGGCTCATCTGGTTCCCGTTCTTCATCCTGATCTTCTTCTTCATTGTCTTCCATTGCGGTATCAGCATACTCAGGGAACATAGATTGGTAGTTGTCATCATCGTTCTCTTCTTCTTCATCGTCGTCTTCCATCATAACCCCTCTTTCTCCGTGCTTGGTCCAAACATTATAGCCCGACATAAAACCGGACCGAAGCAGGTGGCTATGAATGACTCTTGAGGAAGTGTAATCCTTCTCATTCCGACATTCAACACATGGACAAAACATATAGCCACCACCATGTTTGTTCGCATCGGCTGCATCTCAAAAGAATGCACGCCTTTTCTGTAAGCGGCTGTGCGTCGATCACCGTACATCCATGGATGGCTCATCTGCGTTATACGACAGTATATCAAATACAATCACGATCCTAAAAATTAGTACCGCACGGTCTAAACGAGGAAATATAGTTGCTAACCTTTTAGAATAAGTAGAAATAAAGAGGAAGAGGTTTAAGCGTGGCTCGGACATCTCATATCGTAGTTGTGTTCGGTGAACTGAAGCGGCATCGCTCTAACACACATTTCAACAAACACCTCTAGTGCATCAAAAAAATGGAGAGTTAGCACACACCCACACTCTTCCATCCAAGAAAAATGCAAGGAAGAGGGGAGAGGGGGCTGTGCTATATATAGGCAGAGGACTTTAGTCCCGGTTTGAGACACAAACCGGGACTAAAGGTGGCGCACATGCGGGCTGCACACCGCGTAACCCTTTAGTCCCGGTTTGAGACACAAACCGGGACTAAAGGCTCCTTACGGGCCGAGACCAAAGCCTCGTGGATGGCATTGCGATTTGGGGCGACGTGGCCGGGCCTTTAGTCCCGGCCCAGAGGGAGGCCGGGATAAAGGGTCCAGGCTAAAGGCCCGTTTTCCACTAGTGAGGTTGTTCCTATCATGTTATGTCATTGTGTAGCTTTCGTTGTTTCCTATGTTTCTACTTTGGTTGATGATCATATGCGATATTGTGCTCCTATAGCAGCTGCATGTAGGGTTTAATATTTCCACCGTTGTCACATCCCTAACCCTTAAGCAAGATAGCATTGTGCTCATGTCTTCTTTGCATTTGCATCTAAGAAGTTTCAACAAAAACAACAAAGTGGCAAAGGAAAAACTCAAAACCCTAGCCACCATTTCAATTAAAGGAAATCTCAAACTAGTTTAAAATCAATGAACCCAAAATGGCCTCAAGAAATGTTCAAACTTTCTGATAAATCATGAAAGTAAATGAGCATTGGAGAAAACTATTTTCTTGACACTTTAAGCATTTTAAATAAATGCAAAAGCCAGTGGTTTCAAATTTAAAAATTGAAATCAGAAACTATAATTTTCCAAAAATGTTGAAAACCTTGGAAATGAGTTGGGATATTATAACAAATATTTCAGGAGGTCTAAAATAGTTTTTACTTTTTGTTTTGGAGCTGAATTAATTAGCAATACAATAATTAGCAAAACAGAAAAACAAAAACAGAGAAAATGGGAAAAAGCTTACCTGTCGCCCAAGCCTGGCCCGGCCCATCTCCCCGCTCGTCCCCTCCCTCGCGCCAGTAGGCAGCAGGAGGTGGCCGCCGCCTCCTCCGGCGCGGCCACGCACCTGCGTGCCTGCCTGGCCGCCGCCTCGCGCTGGCGACGACGGGGATAAGCTCCCCAGAGCCTCCCCTATCCATTCCCCGCCTCGGTTCTCCTCCTTCGCCCGGATCTCCTCCTCCTCCTTGCTGCCGCCATTAGAGCCGAGCTCGAGCTCGAGCTGCCCGTGCCCCTGGCCATAGGATCCCCTCCCAGAGCACGCCGTTAGCTCCGCCTCGTCGCCCTGGTCGTCTCTACAGAAGCCGAAGCTTCCTCGAGCCCTGCAACGCCCGCAGCGCCGTCGTCTTCCACCTCCGGCCGCCGGACCTCTATGCTTAGAGTTGCTTGAGCTATGATGTGCCTTATCCTGCTATGCATGCTATGCTTAGAGTTGTGTATGGTCTGTCATCTGGGAGATGAACAGAAATGTGGAATGTGTTCGGTGAGCAAAGGTTGTGTGTGGAACTTGATTTGGTAAAGGTACCGGTGAAAGACTGTGTAGGAGTACATGGCGGGTTGTTTCATTGGAACCGTCCTTAGGAACTGAGTTCCGTGTATGTAATCCAAGACTAGATACTACCACATGCTGGGCCCTGAAATATGACCCCGCTCGGCCTATTAATCGCGTAGTACTCGGTCCAGGAGTTGCAAGTAGTTTCTGGTGTTTATAGTAATGCTGGAGGCCGTGCATGGTGCTGACCTGAGAGGTGGACCGTGATGCGGTAGGCAGTGGCACGGTGTACCAAGTGGCACCCGGATGGTGGGCTTGGGAACCCTGCGCACATCGTTTGAGGCCGTGGCGGAAACCCCGGCCGGACTTCCGTACGGGTTACTCTCAGATAGGCGATAAACCTGGACTAGGTACTAGTGTGGTTAACGGTCGTGGCCGACTCCCTCGCTGGGCTTCCGCTTGAAGGTTGCCGAGGTGCATGGCGTGCACATGGCGATAAGTGGCGAGAGCGTGTGTGACGAAGTACACCCCTGCAGGGTTATGATCTATTCGAATAGCCGCGTCCGCGGATATGGACTACTTGGAGACATATGTTGTTCATAGATAACTTCAATGGTTACTCATAAAATTGTCAAGATAAGCGTGAGTGTCGTGGACGGCATTTCCGTATGGAGACGGAATGATTCCACGATAGTGTATTGTTGTGGTGTTAGTGGACTCGTGTGCGAGAAATCAAGTTGTCAAAACTAATTTCAAAGTGCAAGTTGTCTAGCCACGAGTCAAATGCTGGCTTTCCACCTGAAACCCCACAATACCTTTTGATACCTTGCATGAGTAGTTAGTTCTCCTAAAGTCTTGCTGAGTACCTTCGTACTCATGTTTGCTTAATAAATGTTGCAGAGGTTGCTAATGACCCTAACGGAGGGTTCTTCGTAGACATCGACAACGACGAGTAGCTGGTGTCCCAGCTACGATCTGGCCCTACGTCGGCTCTGTAGTATAGTCAGGCCATGTGCCTTCTAGCTGCACTGTCTGTACCTAGACAGTTTATAACTCTTCCGCTGGCTTGTATTGTATGACTGCTATTATGGGTCGTGAGATCCTTAATGTGTAATATTATGTGTGTGGCTCTTCCGAGCCTCTTAAATAAAGCTTGTATGTTTATGGTTATGTTGTGATGCCATCGATGTATCTATACATATCGGTATGCCATGCGTACGTGTGTCGTACTTGATATGTATGGGGTTCGAATACCTAGTCGTGAACTTTAGTAGCACTCCTTACAAGGAAATGCCCCTTTGTGATCCAATGAGCCTTGGTAGTTCGCTACTGCTCCGGACACATTGGTTGACCGGCATGTGTCCTTCTTAGCTGTTGTGTCTGTCCCCTTTGGGGAAATGTCACGCGATGTAATGGAGTCCTTGTAGCTTGCTACGACTCGTCTACATTCGTCGATGACCGACACCTGCTTTGTTGGGTCATGTATGCCTGTCCTTGTGCGGTACTGCCACTTTGGTTTATGACTAGACATGTCGATCCGGGTTCTTTGACATTGGATTGCTAGCGACACTATCGCATACGTGAGTCAAAAGACGCAAACGGTCCCGGCTAAGGTAAGGCTGCAGCCGTGGAGTTAACCGTGCGTGAGACCACAAAGGGATGCGATGTGTTACAGGCTAGATTCCTATGGCTTAGGATCGGGGTCCCGACAGCCGTCAACATGGTATTGTTGTTAAGGTTGTGCTAGCTAGCATGCATATGTTGCAACACACACAAAAAATGCTGATCGGCTCACTTATCTCCAGGCAAAGTTATTTTCTTCACAAAATAAATATGATCATAATTTACGTTGATAAATTTTTTTCACAGTTCCCAACAATAATTAGGCAATGATAGATATTATGTAAAGCAAACAAATTACTTAGAAGAAAAATAAGCTCCCTTGCAATATAGTATAGAATCCATTTTTTACATCCTTTAGTTTTGTTAATCCAATCCATAGATTGGGATCTTTGCTTCATCATATAGTTAACTAACAACAGCAAGGACATTCTAATATGTGAACATATATGAACAAAACAAATCAGTGGTGCCGTCATTTAGTTCTCCGTAATTCTCCCCGTCACATGTTTTTTGTATGTCGAAGTTTGTCTAGGTTTTTTAAGAGGTATTTTCCATATATAATTTCCGAAACAAAAATGCTGGCATCCATCCTGAGGAATAAGCTAAAATGCTATGACTTCGGAGAATCTTGGAATGTACATGTCGCATGCCTCAAGTGTGTACTTTTTGAGAAATTTTCAAGTGTGTACTCTTTGGAAGTTTATTAGTTATATATATATTCACGTGTCTAACTATTTAACAGTACAGTCCAAGTTGCACATATTTGTTTGTTGGGATATTCTTACAACAAAATAAATGCACATCTAATCTACGATGATCTTATGACCGTAAATATGATTTAATTTGTGTAGCTCCTTGATGAAGTCTGAGATTTATTTGAGAAGGATTTATTTTTCCGGAAATTTCTAACAAAACAAGTGGTCAGAATCATCGTTCAATTCTTAGTGCCTTGGTCTATAACACTTTTTAGTAGATTTACTTGTAAATTGTATTTGCTATGCCGGCAGCACTTCGGTTGACGACGGAGGTGACTATAAGCGAGGCGCTAACCAACGACACCCAGCCGACGTGGTCGAGCACTCCCGCCAATGAAATCCTCACATTATTGATGGGCGCTGCCCACGGTGTTGTACAAACACAAGATTGAACTGTCACAATCGACGATGGTAGGAAGGAAGATAAGGGGTGATATAGGTCGGGCATTGTCATGACATAGAGGATGTGGAAGGGTGTGTTCGTGGATTGGGGGAATGTTGAGGCACTTGTTATCCCGTTGCACCGCAAGGGCATATTTCCTAGTTTATATCTATATCTATACCTACTTTTTTTTACTAATAAAAAAAAATTCTTAGTCCGTTATGCTGTTTTGCGCAAACACCCTTGAGGTTTTATCCAATAAACCCATGATCCTGCTTTTAGCGATTCGATGGCAATTTACATAAAGCCTCACAAGATTGTAAATAATGAACCTGCAATCCTAGACAAAAATAGATGGAAGTACTCGGGTATGAACTCGCCATCCTTCCCTTCAATCGCATGGAACCACCAATTGAACTAGTTTGTGTAAGTGATCATGTAAAATATTTGCTTTATAAATATCATTACCTTTTCATATCTTATTTTTTCATGCAATCTTCCAACCACGTCCACTTTCCAATGTCACTATGTCACGACAATTATGTCAGGCTTGCCAGCAACCTGCTGCCTTTACTTGTGCTTCACATCATGTGTAATCTCAGATTTGCGAACAAAAAAGCATGCAATTAACAAACTAAATCGAACACGATTCCAACCACGTACAGCCAACGCCACATTTGCTATTAACTTAAAGTAGTGTATGCGATTACTTTATCTAATTAAAAATGCATTATAAAACTGCACGTTCATTATAAAGAGTCCAAATCCTGCTTAATTGGATACACGAGTCTGAGTCCTACTTAGAGATGGCAACAATTTATCATGCAAATACACCTTAATCTTTACCTACTTCTAACACAATCTTAAGTCTTTGTTTTAATGATTAAGCCGAGTTAGTGTGCACGTCATTTTGTGTAAGCTACTTTTCGTGCAATTAAGCTGCTTGGAAGTCTAGCTTTGCATCATGTATTTTTATTATCCATATCCATACCTAACTACTTTATGTTTAATTAAGCTGCATTACAAGTCATCTTCACATCAACACTTTTGTTATTTATTTCCGTCGCATATCCTTCAACACCTTTCAAAAGCAAATAAGGATGTCCCACCTGCCTCTCCATCTGGACGATATATACAGTCATTTTATTAAGTAATAAATCAGTAAGTTTGAAGCCTAACATCTGAAACCGGAGGCCCCAATCAAGGCTCCTGCCTGTTCTCGGGCACACACCGGTCCCGCGCACTCTAAGAGACCGCCGCCGTCGTCTTCCATCGATCCATCTTGAGAGCAGGTACTGACGCATCAACCATGGTAGTCATGCGGTCGACGCCACCACAACTCCAAATAATGCCACCTCCCTACGCACGTCCAACATTATACATCTATCTCTAAGACCGTGTTGCGCCATGTCGTCAAGACGCTACATCATCGATGCCTGACACGAGACGTCGATCCACCACTAAAACCGTCCAATGACCCGTCGAGCCAATGCACCCCTCCAAGAACAACGCCCCCAAGGAGGGAACGACACGAGAGCGCCGTCATCATCCGATCGACTGATTAAGAGTTTCCCCAGACGTAAGGGTAGGAGTTGGGAGCTTCACCTCGATGATGCCTTCCTGAAGGAAACGGCGCCAAGGGCATCACCATCATTTCCTCCGACCACCGACAGAAATCAAGTTTCACCCAAATTTATCCCAAGAACATCTAGTCGAGAACCTCTGCATCTACGATACCTCCTTCAAAGACTCAGAGCTGGCTGCCCAGACGTTTCAACCGTGGTATTATAGGAGCATACCACATCTCCTTGGCATGAACCCTCTTCCCGGTGCGCTGGCCCTCAACATCACCAGGGTCATCTCTTCGATCTTATACCGCAATGCACCGCATAGCGGGCATGCGTTCAAATCCTCATACACACCGCGGTAGAGGATGCAGTCATTAGGGCATGCATGTATCTTCTGCACCTCTAATCCTAGAGGGCATAGAACCATCTTTGCTTCGTACGTACTGTCAGGAAATTCGTTATCCTTTGTAAGCTTCTTCTTCATTATTTTCAATAGCGAACTAAATTCCTTGTCAGATACACCATTGTCTGCCTTCCATTGCAGCAATTGGAGTGTGGTACCGAGCTTTGTGTTGTCATCTTCGCAATTGGGGTACAACCATTTTTTGTGATCCTCTAACATGTGATCGAACGTCAGCTTCTCCCTTTCACTTTTTGCATTCTCTCTGTACATCAACAATGACCCGGCGAAGATCATCATCAGGCACGTCGTCTAGTTCCTCTTGATCTTCAGCTTCCCCCATTGCAGCATCACCGTATTCATGGGGCGGGTAGTTGTCATCATCCTGTTCTTCTTCATTGTCTTCCATCATAACCCCTCTTTCTCCGTGCTTGATACAAACATTATAGTGTGTCATAAAACCTTTCTCAAGAAGGTGGAAGTGACGGGTTTTAGAGTTGGAGAAAGCCTTTATATTCCCACAGACGGTACATGGACAATGCATAAAACAATTCTACTTGTTTGTCTCAGCCGCTTCGAGAAAATTATGCAGGCCCTTAATATTTTCAAAGGTGCGTCGGTCATCGTACATCTATTGCCGATTCATCTACGTGTGTTATATAATAAAGTGTATTAAAAACCATTATAACATATCATGAATTGAGAATTGACCAAATTAATAGAAATTCATAATCACATTGAAGCCAAAGTACAGTAGTGACATAAATAAATACATAACGTTCATACATAGTTCTCATTATTGAACAATATATAGCTCTCGATAGCATATAATTAAAACATACATTGAAACTATAAAATTAAATGCAACAATAAATGTGATCATAACCGCAACTAAGATACCAATTGATTCAATGACACAATGATACCAAGCCTCACTATGAATGTCATATTTTCTAATCTTTCTAACCTTCAAGCGCATTGCATATCCATGTTGATCTTGTGATCGTTTTTGTTTCAAGTAATTGTTTTCTATTTCAACCAAATTTAACTTCTCGACAAGAATTTCTATGTCGGTTGTAATTTCCGGTTCACATACCTCCTAGAATAAAAAATCTATGTCACATTTATCGGCATAATTGTCATAAACACTAAAAAATTAGTTATAAAAGATAATATGTACCACATCCGAATCATAGACATGACGAGAACCGAAGGAGGCAGATACCAAAACCATCGCACTATATACTAACAAACAAAAATAAAAGTAAGAAAATTACACAAGTATCTATCTAAATCATACAAGTAAGAACTTTTTTATTTTAGAAAGAAGATAAGAAGAAGAGGCTAACCACGGTTGTGCCGGCGCAGAGATGGGCGCGGGCGATCGACGGCGGTGAGGGACGGGGACGGGATAGGACGGACCGCCAAACCTAGACAAATCTTAAGAAAAATGGTGCTTGGATAAGGAGCTTCGAGAGGAGAAAGCTTAAGCGTGGCTCGGGCATTTCATTGAACACCTCATGTGCATAGGAGGTGAGCTAGAGCACCACAAAGCTCTCCCACGGCGGTCCAAAACAATAAGGCCTATGCGCAAGGGATAAGAAAATCAAAGAGAAAAGAAAAAAAAGAGGTGGGAAGGAAAGGAAGGACTCCACCTTCCAATCCTAGTTGGACTAGGATTGGAGGTGGACTCCTCCACCTCCTTGGCCGGCGCACCCTTGGGTTCTTGGACCCCAAGGCAAGCCTCCCCTCCCCTCCTCCTATATATAGTGGAGTTTTAGGGCTGATTAGAGACAACTTTTGCCACGGCAGCCCGACCACAAACACCACGGTTTTTCTTCTAGATCGTATTTCTACGGAGCTCGGGCGGAGCCCTGCAGGAGTAGATCCTTCACCACCACCGGAGCGCCGTCACGCTGCCCGAGAACTTATCTACTTCTCTGTCTTGCTTGCTAGATCAAGAAGGCCGAGATCATCGTCGAGTTGTACGTGTGCTGAACGCGGAGGTGCCATCCGTTCGGTACTAGATCGGAGCGGATCGTGGGACGGATTGCGGGACGGTTCGTGGGATGGTTCGCGGGGCGGATCGAGGGACGTGAGGACGTTCCACTACATCAACCGCGTTTCTTAACGCTTCCTGCTGTGCGATCTACAAGGGTACGTAGATCCAAATCTCCTCTCGTAGATGGACATCACCATGATAGGTCTTCGTGCGTGTAGGAAAATTTTGTTTCTCATGTGACGTTCCCCAACAAGTATATCTATCTAAATCATACAAGTAAGAAAAAAATTAAAAAGAAGACAAGAACAAGACGCTCAGCACGGCGGTGCTCGCGATGAGATCCAAAGACATGTTTTCTACTACTGATGTTTCAGAGATAAAAAATAAGCCATATGTAAATCACCCAAAAGGGATGCACCAAACATGTAGCTTAGGAGTAAGAAACAAGGGGCTTCATACAAACAGATTTCGCTAGAACACTTAGAGCATCTCTAACAGATGCCCTATTATAGTCTTCATGCCCAAATCCCGCTTTTTAGGACACCGATGGGCAAAAACGCAGCTCCAACAGGTGCCCTAAGCGGTGCCCTAAAATTGGGCAGCCCTACTCCGTGCCCTTTATTTGGGGCAGAGAGGACCGCAAGAGAGACGTGCCCTGTCCTTTCCACCGCGCGCGTGCCTAACCGCTTTTCCTCCTCCCGCTCTCCACCTACCGCCACCGCCCCAACAGGCCAAATCCGTCGTCGCCGCTCACATCCGGCCATCCTCCGACATGCCACCGTCCCCCAATCGCATTCCCGTCTCCGTCCGCACCCACCGCCGTGACAAATCGCATCCTCCGCCACCCGCAAACCCTAGCCGCCGCCCAATAATCCCGTATGTCGCCGCCGCCGCTCCCGAGCTCTCCTGCCTCCAAATCGGGTCTGTCGCCGCCGCTCTCGTGCTCCCTACCATGATCTCGTGCTCCGACCCATCCGCCGCCGCTCCCTACCCCCGCATGCAAACCCTAGCCATGGCCTCCGCCATGGCGCTGCGAAGAAGACGAAGGCGAGCTCCTTCTATAAGGGCATGCGGGTGAGGTCGTCGGGCCAGTGGACCGTGTAGCTGCAGCACGAGAGCGTGTGCTACTACCTCGACACCTTCGACACCGCCGATTTGGACGCTCGGGCGTACGACGTCACTGGGTGGCGGCTCGGCATTCCCCGGGAGGAGCTCAACTTCCCGGACATCACCTCCCTGCAGGACGCCATCTTCGTCGGGCCCCCGATGAAGAACCGGGTGAAGACCCGGTTGGTGAAGAAGGAGGAGCTGGCGAGGGTGATTGAGACCGACGACGAGGCAGTGGCTCGGTTTCCTCGGGAGCATCCCGAGTACGTGCAATACAAGCGCGAGTTCTTCTGGAAGCGCGAGATAGAGAAGAAGAAGAAGCTCGGTGAGTCTGGACCATCAACGGTTAAGACGGTGATCGAGTTAAGCTCCTCCTCCTTTGACTGGACATCGGATGGATCATCCGATTCGTCGGATGACTTTGATTGTCGTACGTTGTGAACTCGAGTTCAAATCAAGTTAAGTTATGTAGAACCGAGTTTAGGATTATGAAATCAAGTTTAGGGTATGAAATTGAGTTCGAATGATGGTTTGTAGTTCGTAAGTTTGAAATCGAGTTTGAAAAAAATGTTTGAATGTTGATCAAATGTGTGTAAAATAGGGCATCTGTTAGAACGTGTCGCGTAAAATAGGGCATCTGGAATAGCATAATTTTTTTTATGCCCTAACATGCAAAAACAGATGTCCTATAGCACGAGAAACTAGATATAGGATAGGACATCTATCAGAGATGCTCTTAATATAAAGTATATTCCCAATACAAAATAACAATAAACCGAAATTGATTCATCAATCTCAGTATAAAGTATTGCCGGTAATTGAGTACAGTGGCACAATAAGGATTACAACACAAATAAATGAAATGAATCAACGAGCAAAAAATTTAGTTTGAAATAAAGGAGAAAAGAAGACCGGAAGGCACATTGAAAAAAGCATGAACTGAACACCCTCTGCCATCAAGAGACCATGAACCGGTGTAGGGTTAATTGACGAGCCCGCACATCTTTCTGATCTCACCTTTGGTGCTGTCCTTCACTTCGATATTTCCCATCTTCACCATTGCATCCCCGAAATGTTTGTACCACTTGAGATCTCCGATGAGCCATTTAGTGTACTCCTGCACCAAGCTCTTCGTCTGCAGCGACGTCATGAGCGCCGCGTCAGAGGTGAAGAGCACTTTGCGATCGATCACGTTCCTGTAGTACTGGCTGTCCAACACGTCGACGGTCTTGTAGTCCTGCGGCACCATGGGATCACTACCGGCGGTGCAGTCCTGGGTCAGCTTCCCAGCGAACGTGGCATCCATCGACGTGTTGGAGTTGTCGTTGGCCGACGGCTGGAGACGGTTGCTGAAGGAGGAGCAGTGCGAGCGGCCGATGCTGTGCGCGCCCGAGAGCACGACCATGTCGGTTTGGCTGAGTGTCTTGTTGGCGAACATTTGTGTGAGTGTGTCGAGGTTGGCGAAGGGTGGAGGCAGGTTGGCGAGGGTCTCGTCTTTGAGGGACACGAACCCATCGTAGCGGCCGGCTGGCATGTTGAAGTTTATTTTGTAGGTGCTGAGTAACTTGCTAGCGTCACGGCCTGCGAAGGCGACGATGTCGGCGCACGAGACGACACCGGGACATTTTTCCTCGAGCTTCTTCTTTGCCGCGTCTATCACTTCGAAGCCACGCAGGCTCAGGTTCGGGATACCGAGCTTCTCGGGCTCCGGCTTGCCAGCGATCTTGTTCAGCAGGACAGAGGCATCGCAACCCTGAAATCCACGCCCAAGTAGAGTAACACGCATGCATGCATGCATGCAACGATAACATGCATTATTAGTTTCTCAATCCTGGATTATCTATCAAACTTCATTTACGTATGAAATAACTATGTATATATACGTACCCGGACAAAGCAGTCGTGGAAGAAGAGGCGGATGAGCCCGGCCTTCACGCCGGCGGTGGTGTTGTGCACGGCATCCAACACGATGTTCTCCGCGTCAGGGCACTTGTCATCGTAGTAGCCGACCTCGAGCCCGGTGGCAGGTGGAGGCGGGGCAGGAGTAGAAGCCGGTGGGGGCGCGGGAGTGGTGGGAGTGGGGGTGGGATAGACCGGGGTAGCAGTAGGGCTCGGGGGAAGGGTAGACGGTGGTGGCGGGGTAGAGCTGGTCGGAGGAGAAACTGATGGGGGCGTTGCCGGCGCGCTGGAAGTCGGGGTGGGATATTCCGGTGTAGGGGTAGGGCTGGGCGGGGGAGTAGCCGGTGGAGGTGGGGAAGGGCTCGGCTGCGGAGTACCGGTTATGATGGGAGTGGGGTTGGGATAGGTGTAGCCGTAGCCGGATGCTTGGCAGGCCACGGAACCGAGCACCACCAGTACGGCGACAAGGACAAGCCTGGCCATCTTCCTGTGCTCGTCTCCTCTTGCTGGATCGAGGAAGATAGGATGAAGAAAACTTGCTGTTTCGCATGCGTATTTATAGTCATCTACAGCAGAAATCGCATGCATGTGTTCTACGGGCGTTTGGAGCGCACGTTTGCGAGTCAACCAGCTGCTGCCGGCCGCGAACGTGGTGACCACACAGCAGGCAAGTGTTGATGATGAACGCGGTGGCAGCTTGGTAGCGACTACGTGGCCATGATCAATTACATTATATAAGTATATAAATACGTCGGTAGGTTAGGAAATCAACTCGGCATGTACTACGAGCGAGTGGTGCAAGTGCAGATGTTTCATCATTATCTATCCTGCTTATGCCGCAAAAAACAAAAAACAAAAACGTATCCCACTTGTAAACTGCAGTAGAAGTTGAGATGTCCCTGTTTTGTTGTACTTCCTCTGTCCCAAAATAATTATCTTAACTTTGCACCAGCTCTGGTACAAAATTATACTCCCTTTATAAATTAATATAAAAGCGTTTAGATTACTATTTTAATGATCTAAATGCTTTTATATTAGTTTACGAAGGGAGTACTAAGTTTAAGACACTTATTTTAGAACGGAGGGCGTAGAATTCTAATTTTATTTGCAAGCTAGCAGGATAATATAGACAGGCTGACACATATATATATACTCAAAGTTAGTTCCTCTCTCGATGCGTCTATGTGTGGGATACATTTATCTTGGTTAAATGTAGGGCAGCCATCTACACAGGCGGAACGGTGCAACGGTATGGCCGGTTCAGCTCGGACCATTGGATGCAGCCAGCCACATCCGTTGGATCAGCGCATGATCCCATCGAAGGCCTTGAAGCAAAAAATGTTACAGCAAAATATTGCAACCTCACTCCATATAGGCAGGCACGAGGAAAAACAGAACCTCCTGTCCCCGCGTCGGCCCGTCCCCGATCGGTGGCGGCGGCGGCCGGATCCGCCGGATTTTTATTGCCGACGACGGGATTAGCTCGAAGAGGGTATTCCCCATCTATCACGAGGCCTGGGTTTGCTGAGTGTGCTGTCATTTTAAAATATAGGTATTCAAGATCTTGGTCATGATAGGATGTATTATACTATATTCCGATAAACATGATTCCTATTTTTCTGTAATCACTTTGCATCTGAAGAATTGATTATCAAATGAAAATAAGATCGATTGAGTTTATCCTAATTTTATGATGAACGTGGTGAGCACACAGCAAGTGTTGATGATGAACGCGATGGCGGCGGCGGTAAGCTTGGTAGCCACTACGTGGCCATGGTCGATTGCAAATACTCCCTCCGTCCCAAAATAACTGTTTTAAATTTGTACTAGCTCTAGTATAAATTTGTATTAATCTTAAGACACTTATTTTGAGACGGAGGGAGTACTATATATAAGTACGTCGGTAGGTAAGGAAACAAACCCTCATACTTGTGTTGCAAAAGAAATTAAATGAACAAAACATGCCATTTGCGAACTAGCGTGTACAGCAAGGCAATGATTAAATTACGCCCGGAGATTTATTTAGAATTATAGCGGCATAACTGGCAACTGCAGGACCGTATTCCCCATCTATCATGGGACCTTGGTTTGCTGAGTGTCCTACCATTTTGAAATACAGTTATTCAAGATCTTGGTCAAGATAGGATGTACTATACTATATTCCGATAAGCAGGATTCCTATTTTTCTTTAATCACTTTGTATCTGAAGAATTTCTTATCGAATGACAATAAGATTGACTGAGTTTATGCTAATTTGATGATGAATGTGGTGACCACACAGCAAGTGTTGATGATGAACACGGTGGCAGCGGCGGTAAGCTTGGTAGCCACTACTTGGCCATGGTCCATTACAAATACTGTATATAAGTACGTCGGTAGGTAAGGAAACCAACCGTCCTACTTGTGCCGCAAAAGAAATTAAATGAACGAAATATGCCATTTGCAAGCTAGCGTGTACAGCAAGGCTATGATTAAATTACGTCCGGAGATTTATCTAGAATTAATAGCTTAAGAAAATGTGAGGAATTATAGGGGCATAATTGGCAACTGCAAGATTACCTAACATCTATACCTCTATACTTTTTTTTCTATATCTATATCTATATTCTATCTTCCCTAATAATAAAGCGAATACGGTTTCTGGTCGTCCGTCATGAAAATTAACCCTAAAGTTTGCATAAATTACCCACCATGCCACCGGTAAGTAACAGAAAACGTTTCACAAAACAAAAAATCTTTGACTGGGCCGGCCCATGTAAAAACCTCCTATTTTACGCTCCGCACGCTGGGAAAATATCCAGCACACCGTATGGGCCGGCTCATGCACAGGCGCCTGCTTTTAGTTCCGTTTATTTATTTATTTTCAGTTTCCTTTTATTTTTTAGTTTAAATAATTTAGAACTTCAAATAATCTTTAAAATATTAATAAACTGAAAATTATAAATCAACTTATTTCAAAAACTAAAATGTTTGTGACTTCAGAAACTACTCGGAGTTTTGTAAAAAATGCTCGCATATACAATAAAATGATTGCAATTTTAGAAAAATGTTTGTACAATAAGAAAAGTTCATGATTTCAAATACAATTCCATGTATTAAAAATTATTAAAGGCATTTAACAAAATGCTTTCTAATTCAAAATATGTTAATGCATTTAAAAAATGTCCTAAAATTTTAAAAATAGCTAATGCCTGTTTTGATAGTTTCTTTTTTTATTTAAAATTTTCCATTTCATTTTTGTTTATTTCTAATTTAAATAATTTAGAATTACAAAAAACTTTTGCATATTAAAAAATAAGAATTTTGAATTAAAATGCTGACGAAAACATAAAATGTTTGTGGATTCAAAAAAAGCACCTGATTTTTATTTTTATTTTAAATTCCAAAACAATGTCCATGAATTTAATAAATATATTACTGATTTATAAAAATGTTTGTCTATTCAGAAAAACTTCATGTGTTTCAAAAAATGTTTGTGAATTTAAAATAAAATCCTCCAACATAAAAAATTATGTTCGTCTTTTTCTGGAATTGGTCGCCAATTCAAAAGAAAATATTTAAATCCGTTCAAATTATAAAAAATATTCATGATTTTTAGTTAATGTTTGTAAATTGTAAAAAATGTTCTCGATTTTAAAATTGTTCTCATATTTGTAAAATTGTTCATGAAAGATCTAATGTATGTAGTTAAACATTAATGCTACTAAGTCTTTGTGACAATATACCTGTGTGAATTTTAAAGAATTAACTGTTGGATGGATCGAATTATTATTGTATGTTTTCTAATTTTTTTATTAAAATTCAGAATAAATCTCTGAGTTACCAAGATTTTTGACAACCATGATATATATTTTTTGAAAATGTAAAGATTGCTTCAACTTGTGAATAAATTTAAAAGAAGAAACATTTTCTTGCATTTGTGCATCAAATTTCAAAATCAAGTGATGATATCTGAACATAATGGCTATAGTCAACATCATTGGAGATTATGTTTTTTTCATCCGTGTCAACGCACGGGCCATTTTGCTAGTCCATATCTATACCTATTAACAAAATAAATAGGTATTCTTAGTTCGTCATTAGTATTTACAGAAAAGTCTCTATGTTTTTTAGTCGTGCACTTGGGTTTCGTGGGTGGTCGTCCACTGCGTTCTCGATCAGAGCTGTGATTCGGTTGGGCCTTCACCCTTGTCTAGCTGGGAAACTGCAAAACGTACGTAAAACGGAAGGAAACGGATACGAAGTAGATTGTGTTATATCTATACTTATACTAATTAGGGACTCTCCAGAAATTACCACGGTAATTAGAAATTAGGAGTCGTTAATCTAATGGGACCGATTTATAATGGTGTGGATTCATCCTTATAAATCAGGGTAAAAAATTCTTTAAAAAAATGGTACGTAATCCAATCTCATATATTTCTTCAACTAGAGAACAAAAAACTCCCACATAGCTCTCCATGACTCCCACATATCTCTCCATGGCCCAACTATCTCAACCTTTCACGGATCTCCATCTAAAAAAACAGTTCACGTAGGAGTATCTCTACAAAAATTTATTCCAATCTCTGATGTATCCCTCTAAACCTACAAAATCTCTCACGCATCTCTCTCTCCAAGGAGAAAAAACTTGGGCGTAAGTATCTCCTCTCTTATACCCTTCGTTGATGCTTGAACCTGTGCCCTAACAATGATGAACTGGAGGAAGAGAGACTTTGATAACACGATCATATACTACAATAAGGTGGTGTTCCAGTGGAGAATGAGCTGTTGAGTCGTATCAAACTGCTGTTATTGTTAGCGAGGCTGCAGGGTGCAGGAAGTACATGAGATCAGAGGAAAAATAACTACCCTCGGCGTCATGTTCTCCCCGCCACGGACTTCTCCCCAAGACTTCGCCGCCTCCAACATGCTCCGCTTCCTGACCACCGCTTCTTGCTAAGGTCTCCACTCCCTCCTCCATGTCCACATTTAATACAAGCTCGGCCAGCACATCGTCGAGCGTCAAGGCATGTCCTCTCCTAACCAAGATCTCCACTGCCTTCTTTGATCCAAGATCGAACATGGTGTTGCCGCGGTTTATTCTCCAATGGCTTACAATCCTATCTCGACAAATTCAAGATCCCAGGTTCCTTCTCCCAAAAATTTGATTCAGTCCCTAACCAATTGCAGATGCATATATTTTTTGTGTCTGAAGCTTATATTAAATATGTTGGTGAGCACATGTTTGAGGCTACACGCCAGTGTTATATCAGATTAGTTCAATTCAACCTACCTGAATGCTATTGTGTGCAGCTAGGGGGGTTGTTTGCAGAGGGGGCAGTGGAAGGAGGATGGCCATGCAATGTTACAGGAGAGTGAGCAGGGGTGTCTTCCTGTGGTATGAGAGAACAGTTTCTCCCTCTCCGATCGGATCAGGTACTTATTTCTACCTCTTCATAGTTAAATCTGACTTCTTATGAACTGCCGATTGTACGCATTTGTGTTGCAACAGTTGTTTAATTGTTGGAAGATTAGAGCAGGCAGTTTGTCATGAATCATATGATTTTTGTTTATATTCAATCTTACTGAGAAGTATGATCTATTTTCCTTTTCTTTCTGATTAGAAGGGAACTTAGTCGGACATGAAGAAAGTATCAGTTTGCTGCTGTAACCATATGATTTATGCCTCGAGGTGTGTGTATTTAGTTGAGTGGGATGTGCTAATTATTTGGCGTCTATTTTTTTATTCAAAGATAATTAGCATAATTGGTTGACATATCAGATGCCTTAGGCCGCATGACACTAGCATTCATGATTTTTTTACTTTGCAAAAGAAAATTGTAGTGTAGTATACACCAAGAACTGTATAAATCCATAAAGGGCAACATACCTGCGGTATAAGAAATTATAAGAAGTAAATAGCGTCGAAAGGATTGTGCTTTTTTTTTGCTTAAAATAGGTTAGATCTATTGATCATTACCAAGCTAAGGAATGATGGTTGCTGATAACTATACATTTTATAGAGAGTCATATTCTTGGATGACCTTCAAGCATGAATTGTAGATATATACCTTCAAGCACCAATAGTTGAATTCGTACAGTACATAAATTATATTATTTTCCAATGATAATTTCTCATGTATTTTTCCTTTCTTGACTCCGTATCTTTTGTATCATAGTATATATGTTCATGAGAATGATGCTCGGAGAATCCACATGTAACATGCATGGTAGAACTTATCATTGTATAACACCCAACAGTTAAACTGTTTCAACATAGAGACAGTAATGAGCAAATCATATTAGTTGTAGTGTACGGATAAAAGAGCATTGGTTTATGGTTGCAGAAAGGTAGCTCTTGCTGCATTATCATCTATCTCTATATCTTTCAAGGAATAGTAATTGTATGATTGTATGTGATTGATACAACAAAATGGACAATCTATGTTTATTACCATCTTAATTTCAGGATGAATTGGAGAAGGGAGTGTGCACTACGTTTTCTTATCTGTCACAGTCAATGTGTGTTTCTGGTATTGATGTACAGTTTTAAAGAAACATTTATTTTCCAGTTATTCTCCTAATGATAGGAAGTATGGTCGAAAATTGTTTTGGTTGGAGTTGCACGCTTTGTGACTGAAGACTAGAGAATGGTCACTCGAGTCGCGGGGCTTGCAGCCACTCCTGATGGTCCTAGCACCCAGCTTTCACTCTGTCAATTTTTGTTATTTGCCGATCTAATCAAGCTATTGCTAGGATTCCATGTTTCCTACATTGTATTATACTGATAATTGGTATTTCAACATACATTGTATTATATTAATCATTACTTGAATGCTAATTCTCTGTAAAGCATATCTTCTCTGCACTACATAGTTCATGTAATTTAATGTTTTCAGAGATGACCATAACACCTAAAAATGCTAATATTTTGACATTGTGCACATATAAAATACCAAGCATATACATATACAGAGTACACCTAAGAAAGTAAGTAATATATATTAGGCTACTCTACATGCTTATAAAATGAGATGAAATAATAATTTCAACCTTCCTCAAATATATAAAGGATAAAAGAATATAAATATTTAGTATCAAGTTATCCCAGCACATTCTACTTTCGGGTGTCACCTAATAACTATTGTATTTCCAGACAGCTAACTCCTTTGTGGAAATACATTCTCCTACTATTCCCCATGTCGAAAATCCTTTGTGACATATTAGAAAGAAAATTATCAGATGGCATGTCCCAATGTAAATGTACAAAACCCATCGCTTTATGGTATATAGATTGTAATGTAACATTAAATAACTAGGTCGTGCGAACACACGGGTTGACGACTAGTAGTCCTAACTCATGAAAAACTACGTTTAGAAAAGACTCTCGGGAAAATCAGCCTCGCCCGTTGTGTTGCAGCCCAGACACGATCTCTACGGGCACGCATCTCCTTGCCACCGCGACAACAAGCTCCGACCGAGCGCCGAACAGATCGGAACTCGACTCGCTGCTCCATCCGACTCTCTCTCTCTCTCTCTCTCTCTCGCCTGCAAGGCCCAACACGCGACAAGAAGATCGACATGGCCGACACTGTCTCAGATGCGGAACGGCGGCGCACTAACTCGATGAGGGCGCCGTGCATGCCCTGAGGTGGGCAGCGCCACAGGAGTTCCCAGAACTCAGGCTCCCAGCCGGTGAGGTTGGTCGTTGACGACGGTTGACGGTGAAGGCCTCGCGTGTATGCGTCCTGGACGACTACTAGGTTGTTGTAGGCCACGACGACTGTCTGGATCCAAAGACCACGTTGGGGTGCTGGGGTCGACGTGGTGGGTCGTGTCGGCGTAGATAGCGACCATGCTGCTACTTTGCCCCACCAAGATTGATCAAGCCCAGGAAACAACGCAACACATGTACACACTTTCCAATGGTGCAAACCTCACACTACTGTTTATAACTTTATATGCTGAATTTGTTTTGTGTTCTGCTTTGTGTGATGCAAAGAGGAGAATCAGGTAGACAAGAAGAGAGAAATTGAGAGAGATTAAGATGAATTTCTCTCTGTTGCTACTCCGGGCATGTGTATGCTGCCTTTTGTGTTGCTACTTGGCTATGTTTGCTGCTGATGAAGAGAGAAAGTGGAGACTGTCACAAAATTGTTACCATATCAGGTGTTGAAACCTTGGACGGGGAGACATATATATGTGAGATAAAGATCGATCTGCTCCCTGGTACATGCACAAAGCTGGCTACTGGACTGACACTTGTCATCGTGATGACCTGCAGCAACAAGCTGGATAGATGGAAAATGAAGCAGTGCCACATACATGAGATTGATTAGTTTTCATATGATCGTGATGCAGAGGATAAGAGCACTATCTCTTTCATTATCACAAAAATAGTACAGGTTGTTTCTATCATTGTATGTGACTGTGTAGCTTTGGTTGTTTCCCGTGTTTCTACTTTGGTTGATGATCAAAAGCGTTATTATGCTCCTATAGCAGATTCATGTAGGGTTTAATATTGCCACCGTCAACATGGTATTGTTGTTAAGGTTATGCTAGCTAGCATATGTTGCAACACACACAAAAAATGCTGATCGGCTCACTTATCTCCACGCAAAGCTATTTTCTTCACAAAATAAATTTAATCATAATTTACGTTGATAATTTTTTTTCACAGTTCCCAACAATAATTATGCAATGATAGATATTATGTAAAGCAAATAAATTCCTTAGAAGAAAAATAAGCTCCCTTGCAATATAGTATAGAACCCAGTTTTTACATCCTTTAATTTTGTTAATCCAGTTCATAGATTAGGATCTTTGCTTCATCATATAGTTAACTAACAACAGCAAGGACATTCTAATCTGTGAACATATATGAACAAAACAAATCAGTGGTGCCGTCATTTAGTTTTCCGTAATTCTCCCCGTGACATGTTTTTTGTACGTCGAAGTATGTCTAGGTTTTGAAGAGATATTTTTCATATATAATTTCCGAAACAAAAATGCTGGCATCCGTCCTCACGAATAAGCTAAAATGCAATGACTTCGAAGAATCTTGGAATGTACATGTCGCATGCCTCAAGTGTGTACTTTTTAAGGAATTTTCAAGTGTGTACTCTTTGGAAGTTTGTTATATATATATATATATATATATATATATATATATATATATATATATATATATATATATATATATATATATATATATAAATGCACATCTAATCTACGATTATCTTATGACCATAAATATGATTTAATTTGTGTAGCTCCTTGATGAAGTCTGAGATTTATTTTATAAGGATTTATTTTTCCAGAAATTTCTAACAAAACAAGTGGTCAGAATCATTGTTCAATTCTTAGTGCCTTGGTCTATAACTTTTATAGTAGATTTACTTGCAAATTATATTTGCAATGCCGGCAGCACTTCGGTTGACGGAGGAGGTGACTACAGGCGAGGCGCTAACCAACGACACACAGCCGACGTGGTCGAGCACTCTTGCCAATGAACTCCTCACATTATTGATGGACGCTGCCCATAGTGTTGTACAGACGCAAGATTGAACTGTCACCATCGGCGATGGCAGGAAGGAGGATAAGGGGTGATATAGGCCGGGCATTGTCATGACATAGAGGATGTGGAAGGGTGTGTTCATGGATTGGGGGAATGTTGAGGCACTTTTTATTATGTTGCAACACACGGGTATATTTCCTAGTCTATATCTATATCTATACCTACTTTTTTACTAATAAAATAAATAAATATTTTTAGTCCGTTATGCTGTTTTGCACAAACACACTTGAGGTTTTATCCAATAAACCCATGGTCCTGTTTTTAGTTGGAAAAATAGATTCGATGGCATTTTACATAAAGCCTCACACGATTGTAAATAATGAACCTGCAATCCTAGAAAAAAATAGACGCAAGTACTCGGGTTTGAACTCGCCATCCTTCCCTTCAATCGCATGGGGCCATCAATTAAACTAGTTTGTGTAAGTGATCATGTAAAAGATTTGCTTTATAAATATCATTACCTCTTCGTATCTTATTTTTTTCATGCAGTTGCTTCCAACCACGTCCAGTTTCTAATATCACTATGTCATGACAATTATGCAGACTTGCCAGCAACCTGCTGCCTTTACTCCTGCTTCACATCATGCGTAATCTCATATTTGCGAACAAAAAAGCATGCAATTGACAAACCAGATCAAACACGATTCTAGCCACGTGCGACCAACACCACATCTACTATTAACTGAAAGTGATGTATGTGATTACTTTATTTAATTAAGAAATATAGTATAAAACTACACGTTTATTATAAAGAGTCCAAATCCTGCTTAATTGGATACACGAGTGTGAGTCCTATTTAGAGATACCAACAATTTGTCATGCAAATACACCTTAATCTTTACCTAATTCTAACACAATCTTAAGTCTTTGTTTCAATGATTAAGCAGAGTCAGTTTACATGTCATTTTGTGTAAGCTACTTTTCGTGCAATTAAGCTGCTTGAAAGTCAGCTTTGCATCATGTATTTTTATTATCCATATCTATATCTAACTACTTTTTGTTCAATTAAGTTGCATTACAAGTCATCTTCACATCAAGACTTCTATTATTTATTTCCGTCCCATATCCTTCAACACATTTCTAAAAAAATAAGGATGTCCCACCTGCCTCTGCATCTGGACGATATATACAGTCATTTTATTAAGTAATAAATCAATAAGTTTGAAGCCTAACATCTGAAACCGGAGGCCCCAATCAAGGCTCCTGCCTGTTCTGGGGCACACACCGGTCCGGCGCACTCTAAGAGACCGCCGCCGTCGTCTTACATCGATCCATCTTGAGAGCAGGTACTGACGCATCAACCTTGGCAGTCCTTCCATCGACGCCACCACCACTCCAAAGAACGCCACCTCTCTACGCACGTCCAACATTATACATATGTCGCCGAGACCCTGTTGCGCCATGCCGTCGAGACGCAACATCATCGATCCGTGAAATGAGACGTCGATCCACCGCTAAAACCGTCCACTGATCCCTCGAGCCAATGCACCCCTCCAATAATGACGCCCCCAAGGAGGGAGTGACACGAGAGCGCCGTCATCATCCGATCGACTGATTAAGAGTTTCCCCTAGAGGTAAGGGTAGGAGTTGGGAGCTTCACCTTGATGATGCCTTCGTGAAGGAAATAGCGCCAAGGGCATCACCATCATTGCCTCCTACCACCGACAGAAATCGATTTTTCACCCAAATTTGTCCCAAGAACATCCAGCCGAGAACCTCTGCATCTACGATACCTCCTTCAAAGCCTCAGAGTTGGTTGCCCAGATCCAGCGATCATCCATAGCCTCACTGCCACCGCAGTGTATCATGACACCTCGACCACTACCGAAGGGCGCCACCACTAAAACATGGAGTGAGGGTTGCCACATCACCGCGCAATGCCTGAAGAGCCGTTAGGATGAATTCCAAGCACACTCTTCACCGTCTATGTACCAAACTGAATACGGGCTCTAATTCATCGTACCGCTGGAGCAGCCCTGCCTTGGACATAGGTACGTCCATGCTATGCATCCAAGGACGATCTAGGTCTCACCATCTGTCACCTCCCGAGGCCGCCGCCCCGACATCCATCGTGGCGCAGCGAGGCGACCACCCCGGCCAGACCATGACCGGGGGCCACCACCGCATGAAGTCGTCTCGAACTGCCAAGTCCTCCATGATCGATTAATTTAGAATTAATAGCTCAAGGAAATATGAACCATTATAGGGGCATAACTGGCAACTCCAGGACTACTTAATACAATTTTGTAAATATGTACATTGTGTATTGACCTATTCCCCACAGAATGTAAATACTAGGCTTTTTACGATACTAATTTGATTTAAAATAATAGCTCATGGGGGTCGTCTTCTATATATTGTGTTGTACACAGATAGTGTGTTACTTGAAACCAGAGTGTATTTAGTTACTCATGTCTTATTTTATTTTGTGCTAAGACGTGTAACAAACACTACTAGAAAAAACCTTATAGGTAGGACCTCAGTAGTAGCGCTGGAATAAAAAAAACACTGCTGATAATTAGCAGCAGCGCTGATCCAGTAAAGCGCTGCTAATAACACCTTAACAGTAGCGCTGCTAATTGAAAAGGCGCTACTACTATTGTTGGAAATATGCCCTAGAGGCAATAATAAACTAGTTATTATTATATTTCTTAGTTCATGATAATCGTTTATTATCCATGCTATGATTGCATTGATTGGAAACACAATACTTGTGTGGATACATAGACAAAACACTGTCCCTAGTAAGCCTCTAGTTGACTAGCTCGTTGATCAAAGATGGTCAAGGTTTCCTGGCCATAGGCAAGTGTTGTCACTTGATAACGGGATCACATCATTAGGAGAATCATGTGATGGACTAGACCCAAACTAATAGACGTAGCATGTTGATCGTGTCATTTTGTTGCTAGTGTTTTCTGCGTGTCAAGTATTTGTTCCTATGACCATGAGATCATATAACTCACTGATCCAGTAAAGCGCTGCTAATAACACCTTAACAGTAGCGCTGCTAATTGAAAAGGCGCTACAACTATGTGGAACCAGACGATGCCACCGACGGTAGCTGTAGTAGCAGTGTCGCCCAAAATCCAGCGCTACTGCTAAGTGTTTAGCGGTAGCGCGTTGTTTTGCAGCAATGCTGCTGCTAGTTAGCCCCGTTGCCTTATGGGAATCAAAGTCACTTCCGGTTACTGTGGGAAGATAAGCTGATTTCTAGACCCCAAGAAGAAAAGGTTTAGCGGGATGAAGTCTCATGACTGTCACGTGACAATGACGCAGATACTCCCGGTTGCCATTAGAGGGATAATGGAAAAGCACGCCCGTGACACGCTTATTGGTTTCTGCAACTTATTCGACGTTATCTCTCGAAAGACCATAAGTGTGAAGCAGCTCCGAAGGCTACAGGAAGAGATCATTGTCATACTATGTGAGCTTGAGATGTACCTTCCGTCCGCGTTCTTTGATATCATGGTGCATCTATGTGTCCACATCGTGGACGACATCATCGACCTCGGGCCGACATTCCTTCACAGCATGATGCTGTTCGAGAGGATGAATGGGGTCATCAAAAGAATCGTTCGTAACAAGTCCCGTCCCGAAGGGAGCATCGTCCAGGGGTATCTGACGCATGATTGCATCTCCTTCTGCGTGAATTATATAAGCGTCGGAGACCCTGTTGTTGGTTTTGTTGGAATTATGCCCTAGAGGCAATGATAAATAAGTTATTATTATAGTTCATGTATCAGGATAATCGTTTATTATCCATGCTATAATTGTATTGAATGAAGACTTAGATACATGTGTGGATACATAGACAAAACACTGTCTCTAACAAGCCTCTAGTTGGCTAGCCAGTTGATCAGGGATAGTCAGGGTCTTCTGACTATGTACAATGTGTTGTTGCTTGATAACTAGATCACATCATTGGGAGAATCATGTGATGGACTACACCCAAACTAATAGACGTAGCATGTTGATCGTGTCATTTTGTTGCTACTGTTTTCTGCGTGTCAAGTATTTATTCCTATGACCATGAGATCATATAACTCACTGACACCGGAGGAATACTTTGTATGTATCAAACGTCACAACATAACTGGGTGGCTATAAAGATGCTCTACATGTATCTCCGAAGGTGTCCGTTGAGTTAGTATGGATCAAGACTGGGATTTGTCACTCCGTGTGACGGAGAGGTATCTCGGGGCCCACTCGGTAATACAACATCACACACAAGCCTTGCAAGCAATGTGACTTAGTGTAAGTTGCGAGATATTGTATTACAGAACGAGTAAAGAGACTTGCCAGTAAATGAGATTGAAATAGGTATGCGGATATTGACGATCGAATCTCGGGCAAGTAACATACCGAAGGACAAAGGGAATGACATACGGGATTATATGAATCCTTGGCACTGAGGTTCAAACGATAAGATCTTTGTAGAATATGTAGGATCCAATATGGGCATCCAGGTCCCGCTATTGGATATTGACCGAGGAGTCCCTCGGGTCATGTCTACATAGTTCTCGAACCCGCAGGGTCTGCACACTTAAGGTTCGACGTTGTTTTATGGGTATTTGAGTTATATGATTGGTTACCGAATGTTGTTCGGAGTCCATGATGAGATCACGGACGTCACGAGGGTTTCCGAAATGGTCCGGAGACGAAGATTGATATATAGGATGGCCTCATTCGATTACCGGAAGGTTTTCGGAATTACCGGAAATGTAACGGGAATGACGAATGGGCTCCGGATGTTCACCGGGGGGGCAGCCCACCCCTGGGAAGCCCATAGGCCTTAGGGGTGCCGCACCAGCCCTTAGTGGGCTGGCGGGCAAGCCAGAGAGGCCCCTACGCAGGGAGATAGAAAATCAAAGGAGAAAAAAAGGGGAAGTGGGAAGGAAGGGAAGGACTCCACCTTCCAATCCTAGTTGGACTAGGATTGGAGGAGGACTCCTCCTCCCCCCCATCGGCCAAACACCTTGGGGCTCCTTGAGCCCCAAGGCAAGGCCCCTCCCCTCCCCCCTATATATACGGAGGTTTTAGGGCTGATTTGAGACAACTTTTCCACGACAGCCCGACCACATACCTCCACGGTTTTACCTCTAGATCGCGTTTCTGCGGAGCTCGGGCGGAGCCCTGCTGAGATTAGATCACCACCAACCTCCGGAGTGCCGTCACCCTGCCGGAGAACTCATCTACCTCTCCGTCTCTCTTGCTGGATCAAGAAGGCCAAGATCATCGTCGAGCTGTACGTGTGCGGAACGCGGAGGTGCCGTCCGTTCGACACTAGATCGAGGGACGGATCGCGGGATGGTTCGTGGGATGGTTCACGGGGCGGATCGAAGGACGTGAGGACATTCCACTACATCAACCGCATTTATTAACGCTTCTGTTGTGCGATCTACAAGGATACGTAGATCTGAAATCCCCCTCGTAGATGAACATCACCATGATAGGTTTTCGTGCGCGTAGGAAATTTTTTGTTTCCCATGCGATGTTCCCCAAAAGTAGCATCATGAGCTAGGTTCATGCATAGATGTCTTCTCGAGTAGAACACAAAAGTTTTTTGAGGGCGGTGATGTGCGAATTTCTGCCCTCCTTAGTCTTTTCTTGATTCCGCGGTATTGTTGGATCGAAGCGCCTCGGACCGACATTACTCGTACGCTTACGAGAGACTGGTTTCATCGCTACAAGTAACTCCGTTGCTCAAAGATGACTGGCGAGTGTCAGTTTCTCAAACTTTAGTTTAATCGGATTTGACCGAGGAGGTCCTTGGATGAGGTTAAATAGAAATTCATATATCTCCGTTGTGGTGTTTGCGTAAGTAAGATGCGATCCTACTAGATACCCTTGGTCACCACGTAAAACATGCAACAACAATTAGAGGACGTCTAACTTGTTTTGCAGGGTATGCTTGTGATGTGATATAGCCAACGATGTGATGTGATATATTGGATGTATGAGATTATCATGTTGTAATAGTTAATATCGACTTGCACGTCGATGGTACGGCAACCGGCAGGAGCCATACAGTTGTCTTTAAACTAAGTTTGTGCTTGCAGATGCGTTTACTATATTGCTAGGATGTAGCTTTAGTAGTAATAGCATGAGTAGCACGACAACCCCGATGGCGACACATTTATGGAGATCATGGTGTGGCGTCGGTGACAGAAGATCGTGCCGGTGCTTTGGTGATGGAGATCATGGTGTACTTAAGGTTCGACGTTGTTTTATGCGTATTTGAGTTATATGGTTGGTTACCGAATGTTGTTCAGAGGCCCGGATGAGATCACGGACGTCACGAGGGTTTCCGGAATGGTCCGGAAACGAAAATTGATATATAGGATGACCTCATTTGGTTACCGGAAGGTTTTCGTGCATTACCAGAAAAGTTTCGGGCTCATCGGTAGTGTACTGAGAGTGCCGGGAGGGGTGCCGGCGACCATGAGGAGGGGTGTCACGCCCCAAGGGGTCTCATGGGCTATGGGAAGAGATAAACCAGCCCCTAGTGGGCTGGACTAAGTTCCCACTAAGGCCCATAAGGTTTGAGAAGGAAAAAACACAAGGTGGAAAGAGTTTCCAAGTGGGAAGGTGGAATCCTACTCCAAGTAGGATTGGAGTAGGACTCTTCCACCTCCAATTTCGGCCAAACCTTTAGGTTTTGAGGCTGCCTCCTCCCCTCCCTCCCTCCTATATATAGTGGGGTTTTAGGGCTGATTTGAGACAACTTTTGCCACGGCAGCCCGACCACATACCTCCACGGTTTTACCTCTAGATCGCGTTTCTGCGGAGCTCGGGCGGAGCCCTGCTGAGATTAGATCACCACCAACCTCCGGAGCGCCGTCACGCTGCCGGAGAACTCATCTACCTCTCCGTCTCTCTTGCTGGATCAAGAAGGTCGAGATCATCGTCGAGTTGTACGTGTGCTGAACGCGGAGGTGCCGTCCGTTCGGCACTAGATCGGAGCGGATCGTGGGACGGACCGCGGGACGGTTCGTGGGACGGTTCGCGGGGCGGATCGAGGGATGTGAGGACGTTCCACTACATCAACCGCGTTTCTTAACGCTTCTGCTGTGCGATCTACAAGGGTACGTAGATCGGAAAATCCCCTCTCGTAGATGGACATCACCATGATAGGTCTTCGTGCGCGTAGGAAAATTTTTGTTTCCCATGCGACGTTCCCCATCAAATCCGCCGTCACCGCTCACATCCGGCCATCCTCCGACACGCCACCGTCCCCCAATCGCATTTCCGTCGCCGTCCGCACCCGCCGCCACCCGCAAACCCTAGCCGCCGCCCAATAATTCCGTCTGTCGCCGCCGCCGCTCCCGAGCTCTCCTGCCCCCAAATCGGGTCTGTCGCCGCCGCTCTCATGATTCCTAGCATGATCTCATGCTCCGACCCATCCGCCGCCGCTCCCTACCCCCGCATGCAAACCCTAGCCATGGCCTCCGCCATGGCGCTGCCGAAGAAGACGAAGGCGAGCTCCTTCTATAAGGGCATGCGGGTGAGGTCGTCGGGCCAGTGGACCGTGTAGCTGCAGCACGAGAGCGTGTGCTACTACCTCGGCACCTTCGACACCCCCGATTTGGACGCTCGGGCGTACGACGTCGCTGGGTGGCGGCTCGGCGTTCCCCGGGAGGAGCTCAACTTCCCGGACATCACCTCCCCGCAGGATGCCATCTTCGTCGGGCCCCCGATGAAGAACCGGGTGAAGACCCGGTTGGTGAAGAAGAAGGAGGAGCTGGCGAGGGTGATTGAGACCGACGACGAGGCAGTGGCTCGGTTTGCTCGGGAGCATCCCGAGTACGTGCAATACAAGCGCGAGTTCTTCTGGAAGCGCGAGATAGAGAAGAAGAAGAAGCTCGGCGAGTCTGGACCATCAACGGTTAAGACGGTGATCGAGTTAAGCTCCTCCTCCTTTGACTGGACATCGGATGGATCATCCAATTCATCGGATGAGTTTGATTGTCGTACGTTGTGAACTCGAGTTCAAACCAAGTTAAGTTATGTAGAACTGAGTTTAGGATTATGAAATCAAGTTTAGGATATGAAATTGAGTTTGGATGATGGTTTGTAGTTCGTAAGTTTGAAATCGAGTTCGAAAAAATGTTTGAATGTTGATCAAATGTGTGTAAAATAGGGCATCTGTTAGAATGTGTCCCGTAAAATAGGGCATCTGGAAAAGCATAAATTTTTTTGATGCCCTAACATGCAAAAACAGATGTCCTATAGCACGAGAAACTAGATATAGGATAGGACATCTATCAGAGATGCTCTTAGTAGAATTGTTGTTACCCATTCCCAAAAGAAAAACAACCGTATGCATCCAGTCATGGTCGATTGACCATACACATTCTAGCTAAGCTCAGCATCATGTCTTTGTATTAAATGATAACACATACAAGAAAGGATGGTACATCAGGGAAGATATATTCCCAGTACAAAATAACAATAAACCGAAATTGATTCATCAATCTCAGTATAAAGTATTGCCAGTAATTGAGTACAGTGGCACAATAAGGATTATAACACAAATGAATGAAATGAATCAACGAGCAAAAAATTTAGTTTGAAATAAAGGAGAAAGGAAGACCGGAAGGCACATTGAAAAAAGCATGAACTGAACACCCTCTGCCATCAAGAGACCATGAACCGGTGTAGGGTTAATTGACAAGCCCGCACATCTTTCTGATCTCACCTTTGGTGCTGTCCTTGACTTCGATATTTCCCATCTTCACCATTGCATCTCCGAAATGTTTGTACCACTTGAGATCTCCGATGAGCCATTTAGTGTACTCCTGCACCAAGCTCTTCGTCTGCAGCGACGTCATGAGCGCCGCGTCAGAGGTGAAGAGCACTTTGCGATCGATCACGTTTCTGTAGTACTGGCTGTCCAACACGTCGACGGTCTTGTAGTCCTGCGGCACCATGGGATCACTACCGGCGGTGCAGTCCTGGGTCAGCTTCCCAGCGAACATGGCATCCATCGACGTGTTGGAGTTGTCGTTGGCCGACGGCTGGAGACGGTTGCTGAAGGAGGAGCAGTGCGAGCGGCCGATGCTGTGCGCGCCCGAGAGCACGACCATGTCGGTTTGGCTGAGTGTCTTGTTGGCGAACATTTGTGTGAGTGTGTCGAGGTTGGCGAAGGGTGGAGGCAGGTTGGCGAGGGTCTCGTCTTTGAGGGACACGAACCCGTCGTAGCGGCCGGCTGGCATGTTGAAGTTTATTTTGTAGGTGCTGAGTAACTTGCTAGCGTCACGGCCTGCGAAGGCGACGATGTCGGCGCACGAGACGACACCGGGACATTTTTCCTCGAGCTTCTTCTTTGCCGCGTCTATCACTTCGAAGCCACGCAGGCTCAGGTTCGGGATACCGAGCTTCTCGGGCTCCGGCTTGCCAGCGATCTTGTTCAGCAGGACAGAGGCATCGCAACCCTGAAATCCACGCCCAAGTAGAGTAACACGCATGCATGCATGCATGCAACGATAACATGCATTGTTAGTTTCTCAATCCTGGATTATCTATCAAACTTCATTTACGTATGAAATAACTATGTATATATACGTACCCGGACAAAGCAGTCGTGGAAGAAGAGGCGGATGAGCCCGGCCTTCACGCCGGCGGTGGTGTTGCGCACGGCATCCAACACGATGTTCTCCGCGTCAGGGCACTTGTCATCGTAGTAGCCGACCTCGAGCCCGGTGGCAGGTGGAGGCGGGGCAGGAGTAGAAGCCGGTGGGGGCGCGGGAGTGGTGGGAGTGGGGGTGGGATATACCGGGGTAGCAGTAGGGCTCGGGGGAAGGGTAGACGGTGGTGGCGGGGTAGAGCTGGTCGGAGGAGAAACTGATGGGGACGTTGCCAGCGCGCTGGAAGTCGGGGTGGGATATTCCGGTGTAGGGGTAGGGCTGGGCGGGGGAGTAGCCGGAGGAGGTGGGGAAGGGCTCGGCTGCGGAGTACCGGTTATGATGGGAGTGGGGTTGGGATAGGTGTAGCCGTAGCCGGATGCTTGGCAGGCCACGGAACCGAGCACCGCCAGTACGGCGACAAGGACAAGCCTGGCCATCTTCCTGTGCTCGTCTCCTCTTGCTGGATCGAGGAAGATAGGATGAAGAAAACTTGCTGTTTCGCATGCGTATTTATAGTCATCTACAGCAGAAATCGCATGCATGTGTTCTACGGGCGTTTGGAGCGCACGTTTGCGAGTCAACCAGCTGCTGCCGGCCGCGAACGTGGTGACCACACAGCAGGCAAGTGTTGATGATGAACGCGGTGGCAGCTTGGTCGCGACTACGTGGCCATGATCAATTACATTATATAAGTATATAAGTACGTCGGTAGGTTAGGAAATCAACTCGGCATGTACTACGAGCGAGTGGTGCAAGTGCAGATGTTTCATCATTATCTATCCTGCTTATGCCGCAAAAAACAAAAAACAAAAACGTATCCCACTGTAGTAGAAGTTGAGATGTCCCTGTTTTGTTGTACTCCCTCTGTCCCAAAATAATTATCTTAACTTTGCACCAGCTCTGGTACAAAATTATACCCTTCTGTAAATTAATATAAGAGCGTTTAGATTACTATTTTAGTGATCTAAATGCTTTTATATTAGTTTACGGAGGGAGTGCTAAGTTTAAGACACTTATTTTAGAACGGAGGGCGTAGAATTCTAATTTTATTTGCAAGCTAGCAGGATAATATAGACAGGCTGACACATATATATATACTCAAAGTTAGTTCCTCTCTCGGTGCGTCTATGTGTGGGATACATTTATCTTGGTTAAATGTAGGGCAGCGATCTACACAGGCGGAACGGTGCAACGGTATGGCCGGTCCAGCTCGGACCATTGGATGCAGCCAGCCACGTCCGTTGGATCAGCGCACGATCCCATCGAAGGCCTTGAAGCAAAAAACATTATAGCAAAATATTGCAACCTCACTCCATATAGGCACGCACGAGGAAAAACAGAACCTCCTGTCCCCGCGTCGGCCCGTCCCCGATCGGTGGCGGCGGCGACCGGATCCGCCGGATTTTTATTGCCGACGACGGGATTAGCTCGAAAAGGGTATTCCCCATCTATCACGAGGCCTGGGTTTGCTGAGTGTGCTGCCATTTTAAAATATAGGTATTCAAGATCTTGGTCATGATAGGATGTATTATACTATATTCCGATAAACATGATTCCTATTTTTCTGTAATCACTTTGCATCTGAAGAATTGATTATCAAATGAAAATAAGATCGATTGAGTTTATCCTAATTTGATGATGAACGTGGTGAGCACACAACAAGTGTTGATGATGAACGCGATGGCAGCGGCGGTAAGCTTGGTAGCCACTACGTGGCCATGGTCGATTGCAAATACTCCCTCCGTCCCAAAATAGCTGTTTTAAATTTGTACTAGCTCTAGTATAAATTTGTATAAGCTTAAGACACTTATTTTGAGACGGAGGGAGTATTATATATAAGTACGTCGGTAGGTAAGGAAACAAACCCTCATACTTGTGTTGCAAAAGAAATTAAATGAACGAAACATGCCATTTGCGAACTAGCGTGTACAGCAAGGCAATGATTAAATTACGCCCGGTGATTTATTTAGAATTATAGCGGCATAACTCGCAACTGCAGGACCGTATTCCCCCATCTATCATGGGACCTTGGTTTGCTGAGTGTGCTACCATTTTGAAATACAGTTATTCAAGATCTTGGTCAAGATAGGATGTACTATACTATATATTGGGGAACGTCGCATGGGAAACAAAAAATTTCCTACGCGCACGAAGACCTATCATGGTGATGTCCATCTACGAGAGGGGATGAGTGATCTACATACCCTTGTAGACCGTACAGCAGAAGCGTTAGAGAACGCGGTTGATGTAGTGGAACGTCCTCACGTCCCTCGATCCGCCCCGCGAACAATCCCGCGATCAGTCCCACGATCTAGTACCGAACGGACGGCACCTCCACGTTCAGCACACGTACAGCTCGACGATGATCTCGGCCTTCTTGATCCAGCAAGAGAGACGGAGAGGTAGAAGAGTTCTCCGGCAGCGTGACGGTGCTCCGGAGGTTGGTGATGACCTTGTCTCAGCAGGGCTCCGCCCGAGCTCCGCAGAAACGCGATCTAGAGGAAAAACCGTGGAGGTATGTGGTCGGGCTGCCGTGGAAAAGTCGTCTCAAATCAGCCCTAAAACCTCCGTATATATATGTGGGAGGGAGGGGGCCTTGCCTTGGGGCTCAAGGAGCCCCAAGGGGGTCGGCCGAGTCCAAGTGGGAGGACTCTCCCCCCCCCCCCAAACCGAGTTGGACTAGGTTTGGTGGGAGGGAGTCCCCCTTCCTTCCCACCTCCTCCTTTTTTTTTCTTTCTCTCTTGATTTTCTTCTCCTTGGCGCATAGGGCACTTGTGGGCTGTCCCACCAGCCCACTAAGGGCTGGTGTGTCTCCCCAAATGCCTATGGGTTTCCCCGGGGTGGGTTGCCCCACCCGGTGAACCCCCGGAACCCATTCGTCATTCCCGGTACATTCCCGGTAACTCCGAAAACCTTCCGGTAATCAAATGAGGTCATCCTATATATCAATCTTCGTTTCCGGACCATTCCGGAAACCCTCGTGACGTCCGTGATCTCATCCGGGACTCCGAACAACATTCGGTAACCAACCATATAACTCAAATACGCATAAAACAACGTCGAACCTTAAGTGTGCACACCCTGCGGGTTCGAGAACTATGTAGACATGACCCGAGAGACTCCTCGGTCAATATCCAATAGCGGGACCTGGATGCCCATATTGGATCCTACATATTCTACGAAGATCTTATCGTTTGAACCTCAGTGCCAAGGATTCGTATAATCCCATATGTCATTCCCTTTGTCCTTCGGTATGTTACTTGCCCAAGATTCGATCGTCAGTATCCGCATACCTATTTCAATCTCGTTTACCGGCAAGTCTCTTTACTCGTTCTGTAATACAAGATCCCGCAACTTACACTAAGTTACATTGCTTGCAAGGCTTGTGTGTGATGCTGTATTACCGAGTGGGCCCCGAGATACCTCTCCGTCACACGGAGTGACAAATCCCAGTCTTGATCCATACTAACTCAACTAACACCTTCGGAGATACCTGTAGAGCATCTTTATAGTCACCCAGTTACGTTGCGACGTTTGATACACACAAAGCATTCCTCCGGTGTCAGTGAGTTATATGATCTCATGGTCATAGCAATAAATACTTGACACGCAGAAAACAGTAGCAACAAAATGACACGATCAACATGCTACGTCTATTAGTTTGGGTCTAGTCCATCACGTGATTCTCCCAATGACGTGATCCAGTTATCAAGCAACAACACCTTGTTCATAATCAGAAGACACTGACTATCATCGATCAACTGGCTAGCCAACTAGAGGCATGCTAGGGACGGTGTTTTGTCTATGTATCCACACATGTAAATGAGTCTTCATTCAATACAATTATAGCATGGATAATAAACTATTATCTTGATACAGGAATTATAATAATAACTATATTTATTATTGCCTCTAGGGCATAATTCCAACAGTCTACTACTTGCACTAGAGTCAATAATCTAGCCCTCACATCACCATGTGAATTACATTGTAATAAATCTAACACCCATACAGTTCTGGTGTCGATCATGTTTTGGCCGTGGAAGAGGTTTAGTCAGCGGGTCTGCTACATTTAGATCCGTGTGAACTTTGCATATATTTACGTCCTCTTCCTCTACGTAGTCGCGGATGAGGTTGAAGCGTCGTTTGATGTGTCTGGTCTTCTTGTGAAATCGTGGTTCCTTTGCTAAGGCAATGGCACCAGTGTTGTCACAGAACAAGGTTATTGGATTCAGTGCGCTTGGCACCACTCCAAGATCCGTCATGAACTGCTTCATCCAGACACCCTCCTTAGCCGCCTCCGAGGCAGCCATGTACTCCGCTTCACATGTAGAATCTGCTACGACACTTTGCTTGGAACTGCACCAGCTTACTGCACCCCCATTAAGAATAAATACGTATCCGGTTTGCGACTTAGAGTCGTCCGGATCTGTGTCAAAGCTTGCATCGACGTAACCTTTTACGGCGAGCTCTTCGTCACCTCCATACACGAGAAACATCTCCTTAGTCCTTTTCAGGTACTTCAGGATATTCTTGACCGCTGTCTAGTGATCCACTCCTGGATTACTCTGGAACCTACCTGCCACACTTATGGCCAGGCTAACATCCGGTCTAGTGCACAGCATTGCATACATGATAGAACCTATGGCTGAAGCATAGGGGACGGAGCGCATATGCTCTCTATCTTCATCAGTTGCTGGGCACTGAGTCTTACTTAATCTCGTACCTTGTAAAACTGGCAAGAACCCTTTCTTGGACTGTTCCATTTTGAACCTCTTCAAAACTTTATCAAGGTATGTGCTTTGTGAAAGTCCTATCAGGCGTTTTGATCTATCCCTATAGATCTTAATGCCTAGAATGTAAGCAGCTTCTCCTAGGTCCTTCATAGAGAAACTTTTATTCAAGTAACCTTTTATGCTCTCCAAAAGCTCTACGTTGTTTCCAATCAGTAATATGTCATCCACATATAATATTAGAAACGCCACAGAGCTCCCACTCACTTTCTTGTAAATACAAGATTCTCCAACCACTTGTATAAACCCAAATGCTTTGATCACCTCATCAAAGCGTTTGTTCCAACTCCGATATGCTTGCACCAGTCCGTAAATGGATCGCTGGAGCTTGCACACCTTGTTAGCACTCTTAGGATCGACGAAACCTTCGGGTTGCATCATATACAACTCTTCCTTAAGGAAACCGTTAAGGAACGCCGTTTTGACATCCATCTGCCAGATTTCATAATCGAAAAATGCAGCTATTGCTAACATGATTCTGACGGACTTAAGCATCGCTACGGGTGAGAAAGTCTCATCGTAGTCAACTCCTGGAACTTGTGAAAAACCCTTTGCCACAAGTCGAGCTTTATAAACGGTCACATTACCGTCAGCGTCCGTCTTCTTCTTAAAGATCCATTTGTTCTGAATAGCCTTGCGGCCCTCAGGTAGTATCTCCAAAGTCCACACTTTGTTCTCATACATGGATCCTATCTCGGACTTCATGGCTTCTAGCCATTTGTTGGAATCTGGGCCCACCATTGCTTCTTCATAATTTGCAGGTTCATTGTTGTCTAACAACATGATTGATAAGACGGGATTACCGTACCACTCTGGAGCAGCGCATGATCTCGTCGACCTGCGTGGTTCAATAGAAACTTGAACTGAAGTTTCATGATCACCATCATTAACTTCCTCCTCAACCGGCGTCGCAACGACAGAGGTTTCCCCTTGCCCTGCGCCACCATCCAGAGGGATGAGAGGTTCGACAACCTCGTCAAGTTCTATCTTCCTCCCACTCAATTCTCTCGAGAGAAACTCCTTCTCGAGAAAAGCTCCGTTCTTAGCAACAAACACTTTGCCCTCGGTTTTGAGATAGAAGGTGTACCCAACTGTCTCTTTTGGGTAACCTATGAAGACGCACTTTTCCGCTTTGGGTTCCAGCTTTTCAGGCTGAAGCTTTTTGACATAAGCATCACATCCCCAAACTTTAAGAAACGACAACTTTGGCCTTTTGCCATACCACAGTTCGTATGGTGTCGTATCAACGGATTTTGATGGTGCCCTATTTAAAGTGAATGCAGCTGTTTCTAATGCATAACCCCAAAATGATAACGGTAAATCAGTAAGAGACATCATAGATCGCACCATCTCTAACAAAGTACGATTACGATGTTCAGACACACCATTACGCTGTGGTGTCCCAGGCGGTGTCAACTGTGAAACAGTTCCACATTTTCTTAAGTGATCACCAAACTCGAAACTCAGATATTCACCCCCACGATCAGACCGTAGGAACTTGATCTTCTTGTTACGATGATTTTCCACTTCACTCTGAAATTGCTTGAACTTTTCAAATGTTTCAGACTTGTGCTTCATCAAGTAGACATAACCATACCTACTCAAATCGTCAGTGAAGGTGAGAAAATAACGATATCCGCCGCGTGCCTCCACGCTCATTGGACCACACACATCGGTATGTATGATTTCCAATAAGTCACTTGCACGCTCCATTGTTCCGGAGAACGGAGTCTTAGTCATCTTGCCCATGAGGCATGGTTCGCACGTGTCAAGTGAATCAAAGTCAAGTGACTCCAAAAGTCCATCAGCATGGAGTTTCTTCATGCGCTTTACACCAATATGACCCAAGCGGCAGTGCCACAAAAATATGGCGCTATCATTGTTTACTCTAACTCTTTTGGTCTCAATGTTATGTATATGCGTATCGCTATCAAGATTCAATATGAACAATCCTCTCACATTCGGTGCATGACCATAAAAGATGTTACTCATAGAAATAGAACAACCATTATTCTCTGACTTAAAAGAGTAACCGTCTCGCAATAAACAAGATCCAGATATAATGTTCATGCTCAACGCAGGCACTAAATAACAATGATTTAAGTTCATCACTAATCCCGACGGTAGCTGAAGTGACACTATGCCGACGACGATTGCATCAACCTTGGAACCATTTCCTACGCGCATCGTCACTTCATCTTTCGCCAGCCTTCGTCTATTCCGCAGTTCCTGTTTCGAGTTGCAAATATGAGCAACAGAACCGGTATCGAATACCCAGGCACTACTACGAGAGCCGGTTAAGTACACATCAATAATATGTATATCAAATATACCTGATTTTTCTTTGCCCGCCTTCTTATCTGTCAGATACTTGGGGCAATTGCGCTTCCAGTGACCCATACCCTTGCAATAGTAGCACTCCGTTTCAGGCTTAGGTCCAGCCTTGGGTTTCTTCGGCGGATTGGCAACATGCTTGCCGCTCTTCTTCGAATTGCCCTTCTTGCCTTTGCCATTTCTCTTGAAACTAGTGGTCTTATTCACCATCAACACTTGATGCTCTTTACGGAGTTCAGACTCTGCGACTTTCAACATCACAAACAACTCGCTGGGAGACTTGTTCATCCCTTGCATGTTGTAGTTCAACACAAAGCCTTTGTAGCTTGGCGGCAGTGATTGAAGGATTCTGTTAGTGATAGCTTCTTGCGGGAGTTCAATCCCCAGCTCAGCTAGACGGTTTGAGTACCCAGACATTTTGAGCACATGTTCACTGACAGACGAGTTTTCCTCCATCTTGCAAGCATAGAATTTATCGGAGGTCTCATACCTCTCGATCCGGGCGTTCTTCTGAAAGATAAACTCCAACTCCTGGAACATCTCAAATGCTCCATGACGCTCAAAGCGACGTTGAAGTCCCGGTTCTAAGCCATACAAGACTGCACATTGAACTATTGAGCAGTCCTCCTTACGTGCTAACCAAGCGTTCTTAACATCCTGATCAGCCATAGCGGGTGGTTCATCTCCTAGCGCAGCACTAAGGACATAATCCTTCTTCCCAGCTTGTAAGATTAGCTTAAGATTACGAGCCCAGTCTACAAAGTTGCTTCCATCATCTTTCAACTTAGCTTTCTCTAGGAACGTATTAAAATTCAGGATGACTGTCGCGTGAGCCATGATCTACAACACAAATATATTCAAAGTGGACTTAGACTATGTTCAAGATAATTAGAGTTTAACTTAATCAAATTATATGCTAAACTCCCACTCAAAAAGTACATCTCTCTAGTCATTTGAGTGGTTCATGATCCACTTACACTATCCCAAGTCCGATCATCACGTGAGTTGAGTATAGTTTCAGTGGTAAGCATCCCTATGCTAATCATATCATCTATATGATTCATGATCGACCTTTCGGTCTCATGTGTTCCGAGGCCATGTCTGCACATGCTAGGCTCGTCAAGCTTAACCCGAGTGTTTCGCGTGCGCAACTGTTTTGCACCCGTTGTATGTGAACGTTGAGTCTATCACACCCGATCATCACGTGGTGTCTCGAAACGACGAACTGTAGCAACGGTGCACAGTCGGGGAGAACACAATTTCGTCTTGAAATTTTAGTGAGAGATCACCTCATAATGCTACCGTCGTTCTAAGAAAAACAAGGTGCATAAAAGGATTAACATCACATGCAATTCATCAGTGACATGATATGACCATCATCACGTGCTTCTTTATCTCCATCACCAAAGCACCGGCACGACCTTCTTGTCACCGGCGCCACACCATGATCTACCATCAACGTGTTGCCATCGGGGTTGTCGTGCTACTCATGCTATTACTACTAAAGCTACATCCTAGCAAAATAGTAAACGCATCTGCAAGCACAAACGTTAGTATAAAGACAACCCTATGGCTCCTGTCGGTTGCCGTACCATCGACGTGCAAGTCGATATTTCTATTACAACATGATCATCTCATACATCCAATATATCACATCACATCGTGGCCATATCACATCACAATCATACCCTGCAAAAACAAGTTAGACGTCCTCTAATTTTGTTGTTGCATGTTTTACGTGGTGACCATGGGTATCTAGTAGGATCGCATCTTACTTACGCAAACACCACAACGGAGATATATGAGTTGCTATTTAACCTCATCCAAGGACCTCCTCGGTCAAATCCGATTCAACTAAAGTTGGAGAAACCGACACTTGCCAGTTATCTTTGAGCAAAGGGGGTTACTCGTAACGATGAAACCAGTCTCTCGTAAGCGTACGAGTAATGTCGGTCCAAGCCGCTTCAATCCAACAATACCGCGGAATCAAGAAAAGACTAAGGAGGGCAGAAAAACGCACATCACCGCCCACAAAAACTTTTGTGTTCTACTCGAGAAGACATCTACGCATGAACCTAGATCATGATGCCACTATTGGGGAACGTCGCATGGGAAACAAAAATTTTCTTACGCGCACGAAGACCTATCATGGTGATGTCCATCTACGAGAGGGGATGAGTGATCTACGTACCCTTGTAGACCGTACAGCAGAAGCGTTAGAGAACGCGGTTGATGTAGTGGAACGTCCTCACGTCCCTCGATCCGCCCCGCGAACAATCCCGCGATCAGTCCCACGATCTAGTACCGAACGGACGGCACCTCCGCGTTCAACACACGTACAGCTCGACGATGATCTCGGCCTTCTTGATCCAGCAAGAGAGACGGAGAGGTAGAAGAGTTCTCCGGCAGCGTGACGGCGCTCCGGAGGTTGGTGATGACCTTGTCTCAGCAGGGCTCCGCCCGAGCTCCGCAGAAACGCGATCTAGAGGAAAAACCGTGGAGGTATGTGGTCGGGCTGCCGTGGAAAAGTCGTCTCAAATCAGCCCTAAAACCTCCGTATATATAGGTGGGAGGGAGGGGGCCTTGACTTGGGCTCAAGGAGCCCCAAGGGGGTCGGCCGAGTCCAAGGGGGAGGACTCTCCCCCCCCCCAAACCGAGTTGGACTTGGTTTGGTGGGAGGGAGTCCCCCTTCCTTCCCACCTCCTCCTTTTTTTTCTTTCTCTCTTGATTTTCTTCTCCTTGGCGCATAGGACACTTGTGGGCTGTCCCACCAGCCTACTAAGGGCTGGTGTGTCTCCCCAAATGCCTATGGGCTTCCCCGGGGTGGGTTGCCCCCCCCCCCCCCCGAGGTGAACCCCCGGAACCCATTCGTCATTCCCGGTACATTCCCGGTAACTCCGAAAACCTTCCGGTAATCAAATGAGGTCATCCTATATATCAATCTTCGTTTCCGGACCATTCCGGAAACCCTCGTGACGTCCGTGATCTCATCCGGGACTCCGAACAACATTCGGTAACCAACCATATAACTCAAATACGCATAAAACAACGTCGAACCTTAAGTGTGCACACCCTGCGGGTTCGAGAACTATGTAGACATGACCCGAGAGACTCCTCGGTCAATATCCAATAGCGGGACCTGGATGCCCATATTGCATCCTACATATTCTACGAAGATCTTATCGTTTGAACCTCAGTGCCAAGGATTCGTATAATCCCGTATGTCATTCCCTTTGTCCTTCGGTATGTTACTTGCCCAAGATTCGATCGTCAGTATCCGCATACCTATTTCAATCTCGTTTACCGGCAAGTCTCTTTACTCGTTCCGTAATACAAGATCCCGCAACTTACACTAAGTTACATTGCTTGCAAGGCTTGTGTGTGATGCTGTATTACCGAGTGGGCCCCGAGATACCTCTCCGTCACACGGAGTGACAAATCCCAGTCTTGATCCATACTAACTCAACTAACACCTTCGGAGATACCTCTTTATAGTCACCGAGTTACGTTGCGACGTTTGATACACACAAAGCATTCCTCCGGTGTCAGTGAGTTATATGATCTCATGGTCATAGGAATAAATACTTGACACGCAGAAAACAATAGCAACAAAATGACACGATCAACATGCTACGTCTATTAGTTTGGGACTAGTCCATCACGTGATTCTCCCAATGACGTGATCCAGTTATCAACCAACAACACCTTGTTCATAATCAGAAGACACTGACTATCATCGATCAACTGGCTAGCCAACTAGAGGCATGCTAGGGACGGTGTTTTGTCTATGTATCCACACATGTAAATGAGTCTTCATTCAATACAATTATAGCATGGATAATAAATTATTCAAGATCTTGGTCAAGATAGGATGTACTATACTATATTCCGATAAGCAGGATTCCTATTTTTCTTTAATCACTTTGTATCTGAAGAATTTATTATCGAATGATAATAAGATTGACTGAGTTTATGCTAATTTGATGATGAATGTGGTGACCACACAGCAAGTGTTGATGATGAACACGGTGGCAGCGGCGGTAAGCTTGGTAGCCACTACTTGGCCATGGTCCATTACAAATACTGTATATAAGTACGTCGGTAGGTAAGGAAACAAACTGTCCTACTTGTGCCGCAAAAGAAATTAAATGAACGAAACATGCCATTTGCATGCTAGCGTGTACAGCAAGGCTATGATTAAATTACGTCTGGAGATTTATCTAGAATTAATAGCTTAAGAAAATGTGAGGAATTATAGGGGCATAATTGGCAACTGCAAGATTACCTAACATCTATACCTCTATACTTTTTTTTTCTATATCTACATCTATATTCTATCTTCCCTAATAATAAAGCGAATACGGTTTCTGGTCGTCCGTCATGAAAATTAACCCTAAAGTTTGCATAAATTACCCACCATGCCACCGGTAAGTAACAGAAAACGTTTCACAAAACAAAAAATCTTTGACTGGGCTGGCGCATGTAAAAACCTCCTATTTTACGCTCCGCACGCTAGGAAAATATCCAGCACACCGTATGGGCCGGCCCATGCACAAGCGCCTGCTTTTAGTTCCGTTTATTTATTTATTTTCAGTTTCCTTTTATTTTTTAGTTTAAATAATTTAGAACTTCAAATAATATTTAAAATTTTAATAAACTGAAAATTATAAATCAACTTATTTCAAAAACTAAAATGTTTGTGACTTCAGAAACTACTCGGAGTTTTGTAAAAAATGCTCGCATATACAATAAAATGATTGCAATTTTAGAAAAATGTTTGTACAATAAGAAAAGTTCATGATTTCAAATACAATTCCATGTATTAAAAATTATTAAAGGCATTTAACAAAATGCTTTCTAATTCAAAATATGTTAATGCATTTAAAAAATGTCCTAAAATTTTAAAAATAGCTAATGCCTGTTTTGATAGTTTCTTTTTTTATTTAAAATTTTCCGTTTCATTTTTGTTTATTTCTAATTTAAATAATTTAGAATTACAAAAAGTTTTGCATATTAAAAAATAAGAATTATGAATTAAAATGCTGACGAAAACATAAAATGTTTGTGGATTCAAAAAAAGCACCGGATTTTTATTTTTTATTTTAAATTCCAAAACAATGTCCATGAATTTAATAAATATATTACTGATTTATAAAAATGTTTGTCTATTCAGAAAAACTTCATGTGTTTCAAAAAATGTTTGTGAATTTAAAATAAAATCCTCCAACATAAAAAATTATGTTCGTCTTTTTCTGGAATTGGTCGCCATTTCAAAAGAAAATATTTAAACCCGTTCGAATTATAAAAAATATTCATGATTTTTAGTCAATGTTTGTAAATTGTAAAAAATGTTCTCGATTTTAAAATTGTTCCCATATTTGTAAAATTGTTCATGAAAGATCTAATGTATGTAGTTAAACATTAATGCTACTAAGTCTTTGTGACAATATACCTGTGTGAATTTTAAAGAATTAACTGTTGGATGGATCGAATTATTATTGTATGTTTTCTAATTTTTTTATTAAAATTCAGAATAAATCTCTGAGTTACCAAGATTTTTGACAACCATGATATATATTTTTTGAAAATGTAAAGATTGCTTCAACTTGTGAATAAATTTAAAAGAAGAAACATTTTCTTGCATTTGTGCATCAAATTTCAAAATCAAGTGATGATATGTGAACATAATGGCTATAGTCAACATCATTGGAGATTATGTTCTTTTCATCCGTGGCAACGTACGGGCCATTTTGCTAGTCTATATCTGTATCTACTAACAAAATAAATAGGTATTCTTAGTTCTTCATTAGTATTTACAGAAAAGTCTCTTTGTTTTTTAGTCGTGCACTTGGGTTTCGTGGGTGGTCGTCCACTGCGTTCTCGATCAGAGCTGTGATTCGGTTGGGCCTTCACCCTTGTCTAGCTGGGAAACTGCAAACAACACAAATGTACGTAAAAAGGAAGGAAACGGATACGAAGTAGATTGTGTTATATCTATACTTATACTAATTAGGGACTCTCCAGAAATTACCACGTTAATTAGAAATTAGGAGTCGTTAATCTAATGGGATCGATTTATAACGGTGTGGATTCATCCTTATAAATCAGGGTAAAATTTTTAAATCAGGGTAAAAAATTCTTAAAAAAATGGTACGTAATCCAATCTCATATATTTCTTCAACTAGAGAAAAAAAAACTCCCACATATCTCTCCATGACTCCCACATATCTCTCCATGGCCCAACTATCTCAACCTTTCACGGATCTCCATCTAAAAAAACAGTTCACGTAGGAGTATCTCTACAAAAATTTATTCCAATCTCTGATGTATCCCTCTAAACCTACAAAATCTCTCACGTATCTCTCTCTCCAAGGAGAAAAAACTTGGGCGTAAGTATCTCCTCTCTTATACCCTTCGTTGATGCTTGAACCTGTGCCCTAACAATGATGAACTGGAGGAAGAGAGACTTTGATAACACGATCATATACTACAATAAGGTGGTGTTCCAGTGGAGAATGAGCTGTTGAGTCGTATCAAACTGCTGTTATTGTTAGCGAGGCTGCAGGGTGCAGGAAGTACATGAGATCAGAGGAAAAATAACTACCCTCGGCGTCATGTTCTCCCCGCCACGGACTTCTCCCCAAGACTTCGCCGCCTCCAACATGCTCCGCTTCCTGACCACCGCTTCTTGCTAAGGTCTCCACTCCCTCCTCCATGTCCACATTTAATACAAGCTCGGCCAGCACATCGTCGAGCGTCAAGGCATGTCCTCTCCTAACCAAGATCTCCACTGCCTTCTTTGATCCAAGATCGAACATGGTGTTGCCGCGCTTTATTCTCCAATGGCTTACAATCCTATCTCGACAAATTCAAGATCCCAGGTTCCTTCTCCCAAAAATTTGATTCAGTCCCTAACCAATTGCAGATGCATATATTTTTTGTGTCTGAAGCTTATATTAAATATGTTGGTGAGCACATGTTTGAGGCTACATGTTGGGGAACGTCGCATGAGAAACAAAAATTTTCCTACGCGCACGAAGACCTATCATGGTGATGTCCATCTACGAGAGGGGATGAGTGATCTACGTACCCTTGTAGATCGTACAGCATGCTAGGGACGGTGTTTTGTCTATGTATCCACACATGTAAATGAGTCTTCATTCTATACAATTATAGCATGGACAATAAACTATTATCTTGATACAGGAATCATAATAATAACTATACATTTATTATTGCCTCTAGGGCATAATTCTAACAGTCTCCCACTTGCACTAGAGTCAATAATCTAGCCCTCACATCACCATGTGAATTACATTGTAATAAATCTAACACCCATACAGTTCTGGTGTCGATCATGTTTTGGCCGTGGAAGAGGTTTAGTCAGCGGGTCTGCTACATTCAGATCCGTGTGCACTTTGCATATATTTACGTCCTCCTCCTCGACGTAGTCGCGGATGAGGTTGAAGCGTCGTTTGATGTGTCTGGTCTTCTTGTGAAACCTTGGTTCCTTTGCTAAGGCAATGGCACCAGTGTTGTCACAGAACAAGGTTATTGGATCCAGTGCACTTGGCACCACTCCAAGATCCGTCATGAACTGCTTCATCCAGACACCCTCCTTAGCCGCCTCCGAGGTAGCCATGTACTCCGCTTCACATGTAGAATCTGCTACGACGCTTTGCTTGGAACTGCACCAGCTTACTGCACCCCCATTAAGAATAAATACGTATCCGGTTTGTGACTTAGAGTCGTCCGGATCTGTGTCAAAGCTTGCATCGACGTAACCTTTTACGGCGAGCTCTTCGTCACCTCCATACACGAGAAACATCTCCTTAGTCCTTTTCAGGTACTTCAGGATATTCTTGACCGCTGTCCAATGATCCACTCCTGGATTACTCTGGAACCTACCTGCCATACTTATGGCCAGGCTAACATCCGGTCTAGTGCACAGCATCGCATACATGATAGAACCTATGGCTGAAGCATAGGGGGCGGAGCGCATATGCTCTCTATCTTCATCAGTTGCTGGGCACTGAGTCTTACTCAATCTCGTACCTTGTAACACTGGCAAGAACCCTTTCTTGGACTGTTCCATTTTGAACCTCTTCAAAACTTTATCAAGGTATGTGCTTTGTGAAAGTCCTATCAGGCGCTTTGATCTATCCCTATAGATCTTAATGCCTAGAATGTAAGCAGCTTCTCCCAGGTCCTTCATAGAGAAACTTTTATTCAAGTAACCTTTTATGCTTTCCAAAAGCTCTACGTTGTTTCCAATCAGTAATATGTCATCCACATATAATATCAGAAATGCCACAGAGCTCCCACTCACTTTCTTGTAAATACAAGATTCTCCAACCACTTGTATAAACCCAAATGCTTTGATCACCTCATCAAAGCGTTTGTTCCAACTCCGAGATGCTTGCACCAGTCCATAAATGGATCGCTGGAGCTTGCACACCTTGTCAGCATTTTTAGGATCGACAAAACCTTCGGGTTGCATCATATACAACTCTTCCTTAAGGAAACCGTTAAGGAACGCCGTTTTGACATCCGTCTGCCAGATTTCATAATCGAAAAATGCAGCTATTGCTAACATGATTCTGACGGACTTAAGCATCGCTACGGGTGAGAAGGTCTCATCGTAGTCAACTCCTGGAACTTGTGAAAAACCCTTTGCCACAAGTCGAGCTTTATAAACGGTCACATTACCGTCAGCGTCCGTCTTCTTCTTAAAATCCATTTGTTCTGAATAGCCTTGCGGCCCTCAGGTAGTATCTCCAAAGTCCACACTTTGTTCTCATACATGGATCCTATCTCGGATTTCATGGCTTCTAGCCATTTGTTGGAATCTGGGCCCACCATTGCTTCTTCATAATTTGGAGGTTCATTGTTGTCCAACAACATGATTGATAAGACGGGATTACCGTACCACTCTGGAGCAGCGCGTGATCTCGTCGACCTGCGTGGTTCAACAGAAACTTGAACTGGAGTTTCATGATCATCATCATTAACTTCCTCCTCAACCGGCGTCGCAACGACAGAGGTTTCCCCTTGCCCTGCGCCACCATCCAGAGGGATGAGAGGTTCGACAACCTCGTCAAGTTCTATCTTCCTCCCACTCAATTCTCTCGAGAGAAACTCCTTCTCGAGAAAAGTTCCGTTCTTAGCAACAAACACTTTGCCCTCGGATTTGAGATAGAAGGTGTACCCAACTGTCTCTTTTGGGTAACCTATGAAGACGCACTTTTCCGCTTTGGGTTCCAGCTTTTCAGGCTGAAGCTTTTTGACATAAGCATCACATCCCCAAACTTTAAGAAACGACAACTTTGGCCTTTTGCCATACCACAGTTCGTATGGTGTCGTCTCAACAGATTTCGATGGTGCCCTATTTAAAGTGAATGCAGCTGTTTCTAATGCATAACCCCAAAATGATAACGACAAATCAGTAAGAGACATCATAGATCGCACCATCTCTAACAAAGTACGATTACGACGTTCGGACACACCATTACGCTGTGGTGTTCCAGGCGGTGTTAACTGCGAAACAATTCCACATTGTCCTAAGGGAGTACGAAACTCGAAACTCAGATATTCAACCCCACGATCAGACCGTAGGAACTTGATCTTCTTGTTACGATGATTTTCCACTTCACTCTGAAATTGCTTGAACTTTTCAAATGTTTCAGACTTGTGCTTCATCAAGTAGACATAACCATATCTACTTAAATCGTCAATGAAGGTGAGAAAATAACGATATCCGCCGCGTGCCTCCACGCTCATTGGACCACACACATCGGTATGTATGATTTCCAACAAGTCACTTGCACACTCCATTGTTCCGGAGAACGGAGTCTTAGTCATCTTGCCCATGAGGCATGGTTTGCACGTGTCAAGTGAATCAAAGTCAAGTGACTCCAAAAGTCCATCAGCATGGAGTTTCTTCATGCGCTTTACACCAATATGACCCAAGCGGCAGTGCCACAAAAATATGGCGCTATCATTGTTTACTCTAACTCTTTTGGTCTCAATGTTATGTATATGCGTATCGCTATCAAGATTCAATATGAACAATCCTCTCACATTCGGTGCATGACCATAAAAGATGTTACTCATAGAAATAGAACAACCATTATTCTCAGACTTAAAAGAGTAACCGTCTCGCAATAAACAAGATCCAGATATAATGTTCATGCTCAACACAGGCACTAAATAACAATGATTTAAGTTCATCACTAATCCCGATGGTAGTTGAAGTGACACTGTGCCGACGGTGATTGCATCAACCTTGGAACCGTTTCCTACGCGCATCGTCACTTCGTCTTTCGCCAGCCTTCGTCTATTCCGCAGTTCCTGCTTCGAGTTGCAAATGTGAGCAACAGAACCGGTATCGAATACCCAGGCACTACTACGAGAGCCGGTTTAAGTACACATCAATAACATGTATATCAAATATACCTGATTTTTCTTTGCCCGCCTTCTTATCTGCCAGATACTTGGGGCAATTGCGCTTCCAGTGACCCATACCCTTGCAATAGAAGCACTCTGTTTCAGGCTTAGGTCCAGCCTTGGGTTTCTTCGGCGGATTGGCAACAGGCTTGCCGCTCTTCTTCGAATTGCCCTTCTTGCCTTTGCCGTTTCTCTTGAAACTAGTGGTCTTGCTCAGCATCAACACTTGATGCTCTTTACGGAGTTCAGACTCTGCGACTTTCAGCATCGCAAACAACTCGCCGGGAGACTTGTTCATCCCTTGCATGTTGTAGTTCAACACAAAGCCTTTATAGCTTGGCGGCAGTGATTGAAGGATTCTGTCAGTGATAGCTTCTTGCGGGAGTTCAATCCCCAGTTCAGCTAGACGGTTTGAGTACCCAGACATTTTGAGCACATGTTCACTGACAGACGAGTTTTCCTCCATCTTGCAAGCATAGAATTTATCGGAGGTCTCATACCTCTCGATCCGGGCGTTCTTCTGAAAGATAAACTTCAACTCCTGGAACATCTCAAATGCTCCATGACGCTCAAAGCGATGTTGAAGTCCCGGTTCTAAGCCATACAAGACTGCACATTGAACTATTGAGTAGTCCTCCTTACGTGCTAACCAAGCGTTCTTAACATCCTGATCAGCCGTAGCGGGTGGTTCATCTCCTAGTGCAGCATTAAGGACATAATCCTTCTTTCCAGCTTGTAAGATTAGCTTAAGATTACGAGCCCAGTCTACAAAGTTGCTTCCATCATCTTTCAACTTAGCTTTCTCTAGGAATGTATTAAAATTCAGGATGACACTTGCGTGAGCCATGATCTACAACACAAATATATTCAAAGTGGACTTAGACTATGTTCAAGATAATTAGAGTTCAACTTAATCAAATTATATGCTAAACTCCCACTCAAAAAGTACATCTCTCTAGTCATTTGAGTGGTTCATGATCCACTTACACTATCCCAAGTCCGATCATCACGTGAGTTGAGTATAGTTTCAGTGGTAAGCATCCCTATGCTAATCATATCAACTATATGATTAATGATCGACCTTTCGGTCTCATGTGTTCCGAGGCCATGTCTGCACATGCTAGGCTCGTCAAGCTTAACCCGAGTGTTCTGCGTGCGCAACTGTTTTGCACCCGTTGTATGTGAACATTGAGTTTATCACACCCGATCATCACGTGGTGTCTCGAAACGACGAACTGTAGCAACGGTGCACAGTCGGGGAGAACACAATTTCGTCTTGAAATTTTAGTGAGAGATCACCCCATAATGCTACCGTCGTTCTAAGCAAAATAAGGTGCATAAAAGGATTAACATCACATGCAATTCATAAGTGACATGATATGGCCATTATCACGTGCTTCTTGATCTCCATCACCAAAGCACCGGCACGATCTTCTTGTCACCGGCGCCACACCATGATCATCCATCAACGTGTTGCCATCGGGGTTGTCGTGCTACTTATGCTATTACTACTAAAGCTACATCCTAGCAAAATAGTAAACGCATCTGCAAGCACATATGTTAGTACAAAGACAACCCTATGGCTCCTGCCGGTTGCCGTACCATCGACGTGCAAGTCGATATTTCTATTACAACATGATCATCTCATACATCCAATATATCACATCACATCGTTGGCCATATCACATCACAATCATACCCTGCAAAAACAAGTTAGACGTCCTCTAATTTTGTTGTTGCATGTTTTACGTGGTGACCAAGGGTATCTAGTAGGATCGCATCTTACTTACGCAAACACCACAACGGAGATATATGAGTTGCTATTTAACCTCATCCAAGGACCTCCTCGGTCAAATCCGATTCAACTAAAGTTGGAGAAACCGTCACTTGCCAGTCATCTTTGAGCAAAGGGGGTTACTCATAACGATGAAACCAGTCTCTCGTAAGCGTACGAGTAATGTCGGTCCAAGCCGCTTCAATCCAACAATACCGCGAAATCAAGAAAAGACTAAGGAGGGCAGCAAAACGCACATCACCGCCCACAAAACCTTTTGTGTTTTACTCGAGAAGACATCTACGCATGAACCTAGCTCATGATGCCACTGTTGGGGAACGTCGCATGGGAAACAAAAAATTTCCTACGCGCACGAAGACCTATCATGGTGATGTCCATCTACGAGAGGGGATGAGTGATCTACGTACCCTTGTAGATCGTATAGCAGAAGCGTTAGAGAACGCGGTTGATGTAGTGGAACGTCCTCACGTCCCTCGATCCGCCCCGCGAACAATCCCGCGATCAGTCCCACGATCTAGTACCGGACGGACGGCACCTCCGCGTTCAGCACACGTGCAGCTCGACGATGATCTCGGCCTTCTTGATCCAGCAAGAGAGACGGAGAGGTAGAAGAGTTCTCCGGCAGCGTGACGGCGCTCCGGAGGTTGGTGATGATCTCGTCTCAGCAGGGCTCTGCCCGAGCTCCGCAGAAACGCGATCTAGAGGAAAAACTATGGAGGTATGTGGTCGGGCAGCCGTGAGAAAGTCGTCTCAAATCTGCCCTAAAAGCCCCATATATATAGGAGGAGGGAGGGGGACCTTGCCTTGGGGTCCAAGGGACTCCCAAGGGGTCGGCCGAGCCAAGGGGGGGAGGACTCCCCCCCAAACCGAGTTGGACTTGGTTTGGTGGGAGGAGTCCCCCTCCCTTCCCACTTCTTCCCTCTTTTTTTTTCTTTTCCTTTGATTTCTTTCTCTTGGCGCATAGGCCCCCTTGGGTCTGTCCCACCAGCCCACTAAGGGCTGGTGTGTCCCCCCAAAGCCTATGGGCTTCCCCGGGGTGGGTTGCCCCCCCGGTGAAGTCCCGGAACCCATTCGTCATTCCCGGTACATTCCCGGTAACTCCAAAAACCTTCCGGTAATCAAATGAGGTCATCCTATATATCAATCTTCGTTTCCGGACTATTCCGGAAACCCTCGTGACGTCCGTGATCTCATCCGGGACTCCGAACAACATTCGGTAACCAACCATAGAACTCAAATACGCATAAAACAACGTCGAACCTTAAGTGTGCAGACCCTGCGGGTTCGAGAACTATGTAGACATGACCCGAGAGAATCCTCGGTCAATATCCAATAGCGGGACCTGGATGCCCATATTGGATCCTACATATTCTACGAAGATCTTATCGTTTGAACCTCAGTGCCAAGGATTCGTATAATCCCGTATGTCATTCCCTTTGTCCTTCGGTATGTTACTTGCCCGAGATTCGATCGTCAGTATCCGCATACCTATTTCAATCTCGTTTACCGGCAAGTCTCTTTACTCGTTCCGCAATACAAGATCCCGTAACTTACACTAAGTTACATTGCTTGCAAGGCTTGTGTGTGATGTTGTATTACCGAGTGGGCCCCGAGATACCTCTCCGTCACACGGAGTGACAAATCCCAGTCTTGATCCATACTAACTCAACTAACACCTTCGGAGATACCTGTAGAGCATCTTTATAGTCACCCAGTTACGTTTCGACGTTTGATACACACAAAGCATTCCTCCGGTGTCAGTGAGTTATATGATCTCATGGTCATAGGAATAAATACTTGACACGCAGAAAACAGTAGCAACAAAATGACACGATCAACATGCTACGTCTATTAGTTTGGGTCTAGTCCATCACGTGATTCTTCCAATGACGTGATCCAGTTATCAAGCAACAACACCTTGTTCATAATCAGAAGACACTGACTATCATCGATCAACTGGCTAGCCAACTAGAGGCATGCTAGGGACGGTGTTTTGTCTATGTATCCACACATGTAAATGAGTCTTCATTCAATACAATTATAGCATGGACAATAAACTATTATCTTGATACAGGAATCATAATAATGACTATACATTTATTATTGCCTCTAGGGCATAATTCCAACACTACACGCCAGTGTTAGATCAGATTAGTTCAATTCAACCTACCTGAATGCTATTGTGTGCAGCTAGGGGGGTTGTTTGCAGAGGGGGCAGTGGAAGGAGGATGGCCATGCAATGTTACAGGAGAGTGAGCAGGGGTGTCTTCCTGTGGTATGAGAGAACAGTTTCTCCCTCTCCGATCGGATCAGGTACTTATTTCTACCTCTTCATAGTTAAATCTGACTTCTTATGAACTGTCGATTGTACGCATTTGTGTTGCAACAGTTGTTTAATTGTTGGAAGATTAGAGCAGGCAGTTTGTCATGAATCATATGATTTTTGTTTATATTCAATCTTACTGAGAAGTATGATCTATTTTCCTTTTCTTTCTGATTAGAAGGGAACTTAGTCGGACATGAAGAAAGTATCAGTTTGCTGCTGTAACCATATGATTTATGCCTCGAGGTGTGTGTATTTAGTTGAGTGGGATGTGCTAATTATTTGGCGTCTATTTTTTTGATTCAAAGATAATTAGCATAATTGGTTGACATATCAGATGCCTTAGGCCGCCTGACACTAGCATTCATGATTTTTTTACTTTGCAAAAGAAAATTGTAGTGTAGTATACATCAAAAAATGTATAAATCCATAAAGGGCAACATACCTGCGGTATAAGAAATTATAAGAAGTAAATAGCGTCGAAAGGATTGTGCTTTTTTTTGCTTAAAATAGGTTAGATCTATTGATCATTACCAAGCTAAGGAATGATGGTTGCTGATAACTATACATTTTTATAGAGAGTCATATTCTTGGATGACCTTCAAGCATGAATGGTCGATATATACCTTCAAGCACCAATAGTTGAATTCGTACAGTACATAAATTATATTATTTTCCAATGATAATTTCTTATGTATTTTTCCTTTCTTGACTCCGTATCTTTTGTATCATAGTATATATGTTCATGAGAATGATGCTCGGAGAATCCACATGTAACATGCATGGTAGAACTTATCATTGTATAACACCCAACAGTTAAACTGTTTCAACATAGAGACAGTAATGAGCAAATCATATTAGTTGTAGTGTACGGATAAAAGAGCATTGGTTTATGGTTGCAGAAAGGTAGCTCTTGCTGCATTATCATCTATCTCTATATCTTTCAAGGAATAGTAATTGTATGATTGTATGTGATTGATACAACAAAATGGACAATCTATGTTTATTACCATCTTAATTTCAGGATGAATTGGAGAAGGGAGTGTGCACTACGTTTTCTTATCTGTCACAGTCAATGTGTATTTCTGGTATTGACGTACAGTTTTAAAGAAACATTTATTTTCCAGTTATTCTCCTAATAATAGGAAGTATGGTCGAAAATTGTTTTGGTTGGAGTTGCACGCTTTGTGACTGAAGACTAGAGAATGGTCACTCGAGTCGCGGGGCTTGCAGCCACTCCTGATGGTCCTAGCACCCAGCTTTCACCCTGTCAATTTTTGTTATTTGCCGATCTAATCAAGCTATTGCTAGGATTCCATGTTTCCTACATTGTATTATACTGATAATTGGTATTTCAACATACATTGTATTATATTAATCATTACTTGAATGCTAATTCTCTGTAAAGCATATCTTCTCTGCACTGCATAGTTCATGTAATTTAATGTTTTCAGAGATGACCATAACACCTAAAAATGCTAATATTTTGACATTGTGCACATAAAATACCAAGCATATACATATACAGAGTACACCTAAGAAAGTAAGTAATATATATTAGGCTACTCTACATGCTTATAAAATGAGATGAAATAATAATTTCAACCTTCCTCAAATATATAAAGGATAAAAGAATATAAATATTTAGTATCAAGTTATCCCAGCACATTCTACTTTCGGGTGTCACCTAATAACTATTGTATTTCCAGACAGCTAACTCCTTTGTGGAAATACATTCTCCTACTATTCCCCATGTCGAAAATCCTTTGTGACATATTAGAAAGAAAATTATCAGATGGCATGTCCCAATGTAAATGTACAAAACCCATCGCTTTATGGTATATAGATTGTAATGTAACATTAAATAACTAGGTCGTGCGAGCACACGGGTTGACGACTAGTAGTCCTAACTCATGAAAAACTACGTTTAGAAAAGACTCTTGGGAAAATCAGCCTCGCCCGTTGTGTTGCAGCCCAGACACGATCTCTACGGGCGCGCATCTCTTTGCCACCGCGACAACAAGCTCCGACCGAGCGCCGAACAGATCGGAACTCGACTCGCTGCTCCATCCGACTCTCTCTCTCTCTCTCTCTCGCCTGCAAGGCCCAACACGCGACAAGAAGATCGACATGGCCGACACTGTCTCAGATGCGGAACGGCGGCGCACTAACTCGATGAGGGCGCCGTGCATGCCCTGAGGTGGGCAGCGCCACAGGAGTTCCCAGAACTCAGGCTCCCAGCCGGTGAGGTTGGTCGTTGACGACGGTTGACGGTGAAGGCCTCGCGTGTATGCGTCCTGGACGACTACTAGGTTGTTGTAGGCCACGACGATTGTCTGGATCCAAAGACCACGTTGGGGTGCTGGGGTCGACGTGGTGGGTCGTGTCGGCGTAGATAGCGACCATGCTGCTACTTTGCCCCACCAAGATTGATCAAGCCCAGGAAACAACGCAACACATGTACACACTTTCCAATGGTGCAAACCTCACACTACTGTTTATAACTTTATATGCTGAATTTGTTTTGTGTTCTGCTTTGTGTGATGCAAAGAGGAGAATCAGGTAGACAAGAAGAGAGAAATTGAGAGAGATTAAGATGAATTTCTCTCTGTTGCTACTCCGGGCATGTGTATGCTGCCTTTTGTGTTGCTACTTGGCTATGTTTGCTGCTGATGAAGAGAGAAAGTGGAGACTGTCACAAAATTGTTACCATATCAGGTGTTGAAACCTTGGACGGGGAGACATATATATGTGAGATAAAGATCGATCTGCTCCCTGGTACATGCACAAAGCTGGCTACTGGATTGACACTTGTCATCGTGATGACCTGCATCAACAAGCTGGATAGATGGAAAATGAAGCAGTGCCACATACATGAGATTGATTAGTTTTCATATGATCGTGATGCACTATCTCTTTCATTATCACAAAAATAGTACAGGTTGTTCCTATCATTGTATGTGACTGTGTAGCTTTGGTTGTTTCCCGTGTTTCTACTTTGGTTGATGATCAAAAGCGTTATTATGCTCCTATAGCAGATGCATGTAGGGTTTAATATTGCCACCGTCAACATGGTATTGTTGTTAAGGTTATGCTAGCTAGCATATGTTGCAACACACACAAAAAATGCTGATCGGCTCACTTATCTCCACGCAAAGCTATTTTCTTCACAAAATAAATTTAATCATAATTTACGTTGATAATTTTTTTCACAGTTCCCAACAATAATTATGCAATGATAGATATTATGTAAAGCAAATAAATTCCTTAGAAGAAAAATAAGCTCCCTTGCAATATAGTATAGAACCCAGTTTTTACATCCTTTAATTTTGTTAATCCAGTTCATAGATTAGGATCTTTGCTTCATCATATAGTTAACTAACAGCAAGGACATTCTAATCTGTGAACATATATGAACAAAACAAATCAGTGGTGCCGTCATTTAGTTTTCCGTAATTCTCCCCTTGACATGTTTTTTGTACGTCGAAGTTTGTCTAGGTTTTGAAGAGATATTTTTCATATATAATTTCCGAAACAAAAATGTTGGCATCCGTCCTCACGGATAAGCTAAAATGCAATGACTTCGAAGAATCTTGGAATGTACATGTCGCATGCCTCAAGTGTGTACTTTTTAAGGAATTTTCAAGTGTGTACTCTTTGGAAGTGTGTACTTTTCGTGCAATTAAGCTGCTTGAAAGTCAGCTTTGCATCATGTATTTTTATTATCCATATCTATATCTAACTACCTTTTGTTCAATTAAGTTGCATTACAAGTCATCTTCACATCAAGACTTCTATTATTTATTTCCGTCCCATATCCTTCAACACATTTCTAAAAAAATAAGGATGTCCCACCTGCCTCTGCATCTGGACGATATATACAGTCATTTTATTAAGTAATAAATCAATAAATTTGAAGCCTAACATCTGAAACCGGAGGACCCAATCAAGGCTCCTGCCTGTTCTGGGGCACACACCGGTCCGGCGCACTCTAAGAGACCGCCGCCGTCGTCTTACATCGATCCATCTTGAGAGCAGGTACTGACGCATCAACCTTGGCAGTCCTTCCATCGACGCCACCACCACTCCAAAGAACGCCACCTCTCTACGCATGTCCAACATTATACATATGTCGCCGAGACCCTGTTACGCCATGCCGTCGAGACGCAACATCATCGATCCGAGAAATGAGACGTCGATCCACCGCTAAAACCGTCCACTGATCCCTCGAGCCAATGCACCCCTCCAATAATGACGCCCCCAAGGAGGGAGTGACACGAGAGCGCCGTCATCATCCGATCGACTGATTAAGAGTTTCCCCTAGAGGTAAGGGTAGGAGTTGGGAGCTTCACCTCGATGATGCCTTCGTGAAGGAAACAGCGCCAAGGGCATCACCATCATTGCCTCCTACCACCGACAGAAATCGATTTTTCACCCAAATTTGTCCCAAGAACATCCAGCCGAGAACCTCTGCATCTACGATACCTCCTTCAAAGCCTCAGAGTTGGTTGCCCAGATCCAGCGATCATCCATAGCCGCACTGCCACCGCAGTGTATCATGACACTTCGACCACTACCGAAGGGCGCCACCACTAAAACATGGAGTGAGGGTTGCCACATCACCGCGCAATGCCTGAAGAGCCGTTAGGATGAATTCCAAGCACACTCTTCACCGTGGTACCGAACTGAATACGGGCTCTAATTCATCGTACCGCTGGAGCAGCCCTGCCTTGGACATAGATACGTCCATGCTATGCATCCAAGGACGATCTAGGTCTCACCATCTGTCACCTCCTGAGGCCGCCGCCCCGACATCCATCGTGGCGCAGCGAGGCGACCACCCCGGCCAGACCATGACCGGGGGCCACCACCGCATGAAGTCGTCTCGAACTGCCAAGTCCTCCATGATCGATTAATTTAGAATTAATAGCTCAAGGAAATATGAATGATTATAGGGGCATAACTGGCAACTCCAGGACTACTTAATACAATTTTGTAAATATGTACATTGTGTATTGACCTATTCCCCACAGAATATAAATACTAGGCTTTTTACGATACTAATTTGATTTAAAATAATAGCTCATGAGGGTCGTCTTCTATATATTGTGTTGTACACAGATAGTGTGTTACTTGAAACCAGAGTGTATTTAGTTACTTATGTCTTATTTTATTTTGTGCTAAGACGTGTAACAAACACTACTAGAAAAAACCTTATAGGCAGGACCTCAGTAGTAGCGCTGGAATAAAAAAAACACTGCTGATAATTAGCAGCAGCACTGATCTAGTAAAGCGCTGCTAATAACACCTTAACAGTAGCGCTGCTAATTGAAAATGCGCTACTACTATGTGGAACCAGACGATGCCACCGACGGTAGCTGTAGTGGCAGCGTCGCCCAAAATCCAGCGCTACTGCTAAGTGTTTAGCGGTAGCGCGTTGTTTTGCAGCAATGCTGCTGCTAGTTAGCCCCGTTGCCTTATGGGAATCAAAGTCACTTCCGGTTACTGTGGGAAGATAAGCTGATTTCTAGACCCCAAGAAGAAAAGGTTTAGCGGGATGAAGTCTCATGACTGTCACGTGACAATGACGCAGATACTCCCGGTTGCCATTAGAGGGATAATGGAAAAGCACGCCCGTGACACGCTTATTGGTTTCTGCAACTTATTCGACGTTATCTCTCGAAAGGCCATAAGTGTGAAGCAGCTCCGAAGGCTACAGGAAGAGATCATTGTCATACTATGTGAGCTTGAGACGTACCTTCCGTCCGCGTTCTGTGATATCATGGTGCATCTGTGTGTCCACATCGTGGACGACAACATCGACCTCGGGCCGACATTCCTTCACAGCATGATGCTGTTCGAGAGGATGAATGGGGTCATCAAAGGAATCGTTCGTAACAAGTCCCGTCCCGAAGGGAGCATCGTCCAGGGGTATCTGACGCATGATTGCATCTCCTTCTGCGTGAATTATATAAGCGTCGGAGACCTTGTTGTTGGTTTTGTTGGAATTATGCCCTAGAGGCAATGATAAATAAGTTATTATTATAGTTCATGTATCAAGATAATCGTTTATTATTCATGCTATAATTGTATTGAATGAAGACTTAGATACATGTGTGGATACATAGACAAAACACTGTCTCTAACAAGCCTCTAGTTGGCTAGCCAGTTGATCAAGGATAGTCAGGGTCTTCTGACTATGTACAAGGTGTTGTTGCTTGATAACTGGATCACATCATTGGGAGAATCATGTGATGGACTAGACCCAAACTAATAGACGTAGCATGTTGATCGTGTCATTTTGTTGCTACTGTTTTCTGCGTGTCAAGTATTTATTCCTATGACCATGAGATCATATAACTCACTGACACCGAAGGAATACTTTGTGTGTATCAAGCGTCACAACATAACTGGGTGGCTATAAAGATGCTCTACAGGTATCTCCGAAGGTGTCCGTTGAGTTAGTATGGATCAAGACTGGGATTTGTCACTCCGTGTGACGGAGAGGTATCTCGGGGCCCACTCGGTAATACAACATCACACACAAGCCTTGCAAGCAATGTGACTTAGTGTAAGTTGCGAGATCTTGTATTACAGAACGAGTAAAGAGACTTGCCAGTAAATGAGATTGAAATAGGTATGCGGATATTGACGATCGAATCTCGGGCAAGTAACATACCGAAGGACAAAGGGAATGACATACGGGATTATATGAATCCTTGGCACTGAGGTTCAAACGATAAGATCTTTGTAGAATATGTAGGATCCAATATGGGCATCCAGGTCCCGCTATTGGATATTGACCGAGGAGTCCCTCGGGTCATGTCTACATAGTTCTCGAACCCGCAGGGTCTGCACACTTAAGGTTCGACGTTGTTTTATGGGTATTTGAGTTATATGGTTGGTTACCGAATGTTGTTCGGAGTCCATGATGAGATCACGGATGTCACGAGGGTTTCCGAAATGGTTCGGAGACGAAGATTGATATATAGGATGGCCTCATTTGATTACCGGAAGGTTTTCGGAATTACCGGAAATGTACCGGGAATGACGAATGGGTTCCGGATGTTCACCGGGGGGGGGGGGGGAGCCCACCCCGGGGAAGCCCATAGGCCTTAGGGGTGCCGCACCAGCCCTTAGTGGGTTGGCGGGCAAGCCCAGAGAGGCCCCTGCGCACGGAGATAGAAAATCAAAGGAGAAAAAATGGGGAAGTGGGAAGGAAGGGAAGGACTCCACCTTCCAATCCTAGTTGGACTAGGATTGGAGGAGGACTCCTCCTCCCCCCCCCCCATCGGCCGAACACCTTGGGGCTCCTTGAGCCCCAAGGCAAGGCCCCTCCCCTCCCCCCTATATATACGGAGGTTTTAGGGCTGATTTGAGACAACTTTTCCACGACAGCTCAACCACATACCTCCACGGTTTTCCCTATAGATCGCGTTTCTGCAGAGCTCGGGCGGAGCCCTGCTGAGATTAGATCGCCACCAACCTCCGGAGTGCCGTCACCCTGCCGGAGAACTCATCTACCTCTCTGTCTCTCTTGCTGGATCAACAAGGCCAAGATCATCGTCGAGCTGTACGTGTGCTGAATGCGGAGGTGCCGTGTGTTCGACACTAGATCGTGGGACGGATCGCGGGATGGTTCGTGGGACGGTTCACGGGGCGGATCGAAGGACGTGAGGACGTTCCACTACATCAACCGCATTTATTAACGCTTCTGCTGTGCGATCTACAAGGGTACGTAGATCTGAAATCCCCCTCGTAGATGAACATCACCATGATAGGTTTTCGTGCGCGTAGGAAATTTTTTGTTTCCCATGCGACGTTCCCCAACAGTATCATCATGAGCTAGGTTCATGCATAGATGTCTTCTCGAGTAGAACACAAAAGTTTTTTGTGGGCGGCGATGTACGATTTTCTGCCCTCCTTAGTCTTTTCTTGATTCCGCGGTTTCATTGGATCGAAGCGCCTCGGACCGACATTACTCGTACGCTTACGAGAGACTGGTTTCATCGCTACAAGTAACTCCGTTGCTCAAAGATGACTGGCGAGTGTCAGTTTCTCAAACTTTAGTTTAATCGGATTTGACCGAGGAGGTCCTTGGATGAGGTTAAATAGCAATTCATATATCTCCGTTGTGGTGTTTGCGTAAGTAAGATGCGATCCTACTAGATACCCTTGGTCACCACGTAAAACATGCAACAACAATTAGAGGACGTCTAACTTGTTTTTGCAGGGTATGCTTGTGATGTGATATAGCCAACGATGTGATGTGATATATTGGATGTATGAGATTATCATGTTGTAATAGTTAATATCGACTTGCACGTCGATGGTACGACAACCGGCAGGAGCCATACAGTTGTCTTTAAACTAACGTTTGTGCTTGCAGATGCGTTTAATATATTGCTAGGATGTAGCTTTAGTAGTAATAGCATGAGTAGCACGACAACCCCGATGGTGACACATTGATGGAGATCATGGTGTGGCGTCGGTGACAGAAGATCGTGCCGGTGCTTTGGTGATGGAGATCATGGTGTACTTAAGGTTCGACGTTGTTTTATGCGTATTTGAGTTATATGGTTGGTTACCGAATGTTGTTCGGAGGCCCGGATGAGATCACGAACGTCACGAGGGTTTTCGGAATGGTCCGGAAACGAAAATTGATATATAGGATGACCTCATTTGGTTACCGGAAGGTTTTCGTGCATTACCAGAAAAGTTTCGGGCTCATCGGTAGTGTACTCAGAGTGCCGGGAGGGGTGCCGGGGACCATCAGGAGGGGTGTCACGCCCCAAGGGGTCTCATGGGCTATGGGAAGAGATAAACCAGCCCCTAGTAGGCTGGAATAAGTTCCCACGAAGGCCCATAAGGTTTGAGAAGGAAAAAACACAAGGTGGAAAGAGTTTCCAAGTGGGAAGCTGGAATCCTACTCCAAGTAGGATTGGAGTAGGACTCCACCACCTCCAATTTTGGCCAAACCTTTAGGTTTTGAGGCTGCCTCCTCCCCTCCCTCCCTCCTATATATAGTGGGGTTTTAGGGCTGATTTGAGACAACTTTTGCCACGGCAGCCCGACCACATACCTCCACGGTTTTACCTCTAGATCGCGTTTCTGCGGAGCTCGGGCGGAGCCCTGCTGAGATTAGATCACCACCAACCTCCGGAGCGCCGTCACGCTGCCGGAGAACTCATCTACCTCTCCGTCTCTCTTGCTGGATCAAGAAGGTCGAGATCATCGTCGAGCTGTACGTGTGCTGAACGCGGAGGTGCCGTCCGTTCGGCACTAGATCGGAGCGGATCGTGGGACGGATCGCGGGACGGTTCGTGGGACGGTTCGCGGGGCGGATCGAGGGACGTGAGGACGTTCCACTACATCAACCGCGTTTCTTAACGCTTCTGCTGTGCGATCTACAAGGGTACGTAGATCGGAAAATCCCCTCTCGTAGATGGACATCACCATGATAGGTCTTCGTGCGCGTAGGAAATTTTTTGTTTCCCATGCGACGTTCCCCATCAAATCCGCCGTCGCCGCTCACATCCGGCCATCCTCCGACACGCCACCGTCCCCCAATCGCATTTCCGTCGCCGCCCGCACCCGCCGCCACCCGCAAACCCTAGCCGCCGCCCAATAATCCCGTCTGTTGCCGCCGCCGCTCCCGAGCTCCCCTGCCCCCAAATCGGGTCTGTCGCCGCCGCTCTAGTGCTTCCTAGCATGATCTCGTGCTCCGACCCATCCGCGGCCGCTCCCTACCCCCGGATGCAAACCCTAGCCATCGCCTCCGCCATGGCACCGCCGAAGAAGACGAAGGCGAGCTCCTTCTATAAGGGCATGCGGGTGAGGCCGTCGGGCCAGTGGAGCGTGTAGCTTCAGCACGAGAGCGTGTGCTACTACCTCGGCACCTTCGACACCGCCAATTTGGACGCTCGGGCGTACGACGTCGCTGGGTGGTGGCTCGGCGTTCCCCGGGAGGAGCTCAACTTCCCGGACATCACCTCCCCGCAGGACGCCATCTTCGTCGGGACCCCGATGAAGAACCGGTGAAGACCCAGTTGGTGAAGAAGAAGGAGGAGCTGGCGAGGGTGATTGAGACCGACGACGAGGCAGTGGCTCGGTTTGCTCGGGAGCATCCCGAGTACGTGCAATACAAGCGCGAGTTCTTCTGGAAGCGCGAGATAGAGAAGAAGAAGAAGCTCGGCGAGTCTGGACCATCAACGGTTAAGACGGTGATCGAGTTAAGCTCCTCCTCCTTTGACTGGACATCGGATGGATCATCCAATTCATCGGATGAGTTTGATTGTCGTACGTTGTGAACTCGAGTTCAAATCAAGTTAAGTTATGTAGAACCGAGTTTAGGATTATGAAATCAAGTTTAGGGTATGAAATTGAGTTCGGATGATGGTTTGTAGTTCGTAAGTTTGAAATCAAGTTCAAAAAAATGTTTGAATGTTGATCAAATGTGTGTAAATAGGGCATCTGTTAGAATGTGTCCCGTAAAATAGGGCATCTGGAAAAGCAGAATTTTTTTTGATGCCCTAACATGCAAAAATAGATGTCCTATAGCACGAGAAACTAGATATAGGATAGGACATCTATCAGAGATGCTCTTAGTAGAATTGTTGTTACCCATTCCCAAAAGAAAAACAACCGTATGCATCCAGTCATGGTCGATTGACCATACACATTCTAGCTAAGCTCAGCATCATGTCTTTGTATTAAATGATAACACATACAAGAAAGGATGGTACATCAGGGAAGATATATTCCCAATACAAAATAACAATAAACCGAAATTGATTCATCAATCTCAGTATAAAGTATTGCCAGTAATTGAGTACAGTGGCACAATAAGGATTACAACACAAATGAATGAAATGAATCAACGAGCAAAAAAATTAGTTTGAAATAAAGGAGAAAGGAAGACCGGAAGGCACATTGAAAAAAGCATGAACTGAACACCATCAAGAGACCATGAACCGGTGTAGGGTTAATTGACAAGCCCGCACATCTTTCTGATCTCACCTTTGGTGCTGTCCTTCACTTCGATATTTCCCATCTTCACCATTGCATCTCCGAAATGTTTGTACCACTTGAGATCTCCGATGAGCCCTTTAGTGTACTCCTGCACCAAGCTCTTCGTCTGCAGCGACGTCATGAGCGCCGCGTCAGAGGTGAAGAGCACTTTGCGATCGATCACGTTCCTGTAGTACTGGCTGTCCAACACGTCGACGGTCTTGTAGTCCTGCGGCACCATGGGATCACTACCGGCGGTGCAGTCCTGGGTCAGCTTCCCAGCGAACATGGCATCCATCGACGTGTTGGAGTTGTCGTTGGCCGACGGCTGGAGACGGTTGCTGAAGGAGGAGCAGTGCGAGCGGCCGATGCTGTGCGCGCCCGAGAGCACGACCATGTCGGTTTGGCTGAGTGTCTTGTTGGCGAACATTTGTGTGAGTGTGTCGAGGTTGGCGAAGGGTGGAGGCAGGTTGGCGAGGGTCTCGTCTTTGAGGGACACGAACCCGTCGTAGCGGCCGGCTGGCATGTTGAAGTTTATTTTGTAGGTGCTGAGTAACTTGCTAGCGTCACGGCCTGCGAAGGCGACGATGTCGGCGCACGAGACGACACCGGGACATTTTTCCTCGAGCTTCTTCTTTGCCGCGTCTATCACTTCGAAGCCACGCAGGCTCAGGTTCGGGATACCGAGCTTCTCGGGCTCCGGCTTGCCAGCGATCTTGTTCAGCAGGACAGAGGCATCGCAACCCTGAAATCCACGCCCAAGTAGAGTAACACGCATGCATGCATGCATGCAACGATAACATGCATTGTTAGTTTCTCAATCCTGGATTATCAATCAAACTTCATTTACGTATGAAATAACTATGTATATATACGTACCCGGACAAAGCAGTCGTGGAAGAAGAGGCGGATGAGCCCGGCCTTCACGCCGGCGGTGGTGTTGCGCACGGCATCCAACACGATGTTCTCCGCGTCAGGGCACTTGTCATCGTAGTAGCCGACCTCGAGCCCGGTGGCAGGTGGAGGTGGGGCAGGAGTAGAAGCCGGTGGGGGCGCGGGAGTGGTGGGAGTGGGGGTGGGATAGACCGGGGTAGCAGTAGGGCTCGGGGGAAGGGTAGACGGTGGTGGCGGGGTAGAGCTGGTCGGAGGAGAAACTGATGGGGACGTTGCCGGCGCGCTGGAAGTCGGGCTGGGATATTCCGGTGTAGGGGTAGGGCTGGGCGGGGGAGTAGCCGGTGGAGGTGGGGAAGGGCTCGGCTGCGGAGTACCGGTTATGATGGGAGTGGGGTTGGGATAGGTGTAGCCGTAGCCGGATGCTTGGCAGGCCACGGAACCGAGCACCGCCAGTACGGCGACAAGGACAAGCCTGGCCATCTTCCTGTGCTCGTCTCCTCTTGCTGGATCGAGGAAGATAGGATGAAGAAAACTTGCTGTTTCGCATGCGTATTTATAGTCATCTACAGCAGAAATCGCATGCATGTGTTCTACGGGCGTTTGGAGCGCACGTTTGCGAGTCAACCAGCTGCTGCCGGCCGCGAACGTGGTGACCACACAGCAGGCAAGTGTTGATGATGAACGCGGTGGCAGCTTGGTAGCGACTACGTGGCCATGATCAATTACATTATATAAGTATATAAGTACGTCGGTAGGTTAGGAAATCAACTCGGCATGTACTACGAGCGAGTGGTGCAAGTGCAAATGTTTCATCATTATCTATCCTGCTTATGCCGCAAAAAACAAAAAACAAAAACGTATCCCACTTGTAAACTGCAGTAGAAGTTGAGATGTCCCTGTTTTGTTGTACTCCCTCCGTCCCAAAATAATTATCTTAACTTTGCACCAGCTCTGGTACAAAATTATACTCCCTCTGCAAATTAATATAAAAGCGTTTAGATTACTATTTTAGTGATCTAAATGCTTTTATATTAGTTTACGGAGGGAGTACTAAGTTTAAGACACTTATTTTAGAACGGAGGGCGTAGAATTCTAATTTTATTTGCAAGCTAGCAGGATAATATAGACAGGCTGACACATATATATATACTCAAAGTTAGTTCCTCTCTCGGTGCGTCTATGTGTGGGATACATTTATCTTGGTCAAATGTAGGGCAGCGATCTACACAGGCGGACAGGTGCAACGGTATGGCCGGTCCAGCTCGGACCATTGGATGCAGCCAGCCACGTCCAATGGATCAGCGCACGATCCCATCGAAGGCCTTGAAGCAAAAAACGTTACAGCAAAATATTGCAACCTCACTCCACATAGGCACGCACGAGGAAAAACAGAGCCTCCTGTCCCCGCGTCGGCCCGTCCCCGATCGGTGGCGGCGGCGGCCGGATCCGCCGGATTTTTATTGCCGACGACGGGATTAGCTCGAAGAGGGTATTCCCCATCTATCAGGGGGCCTGGGTTTGCTGAGTGTGCTGCCATTTTAAAATATAGGTATTCAAAATCTTGGTCATGATAGGATGTACTATACTATATTCCGATAAACATGATTCCTATTTTTCTGTAATCACTTTGCATCTCAAGAATTGATTATCAAATGAAAATAAGATCGATTGAGTTTATCCTAATTTGATGATGAACGTGGTGAGCACACAGCAAGTGTTGATGATGAACGCGGTGGCAGCGGCGGTAAGCTTGGTAGCCACTACGTGGCCATGGTCGATTGCAAATACTCCCGCCGTCCCAAAATAACTGTCTTAAATTTATACTAGCTATATTATAATATTGTATTAAGCTTAAGACACTTATTTTGAGACGAAGGGAGTACTATATATAAGTACGTCGGCAGGTAAGGAAACAAACCCTCATACTTGTGCCGCAAAAGAAATTAAATGAACGAAACATGCCATTTGCAAACTAGCGTGTACAGCAAGGCAATGATTAAATTACGTCCGGAGATTTTATTTAGAATTATAGTGGCATAACTGGCAACTGCAGGACGGTATTCCCCATCTATCACGGGACCTTTGTTTGCTGAGTGTGCTGTCATTTTGAAATACAGTTATTCAAGATCTTGGTCAAGATAGGATGTACTATACTATATTCGGATAAGCAGGATTCCTATTTTTCTTTAATCACTTTGTATCTGAAGAATTGATTATCGAATGACAATAAGATTGACTGAGTTTATGCTAATTTGATGATGAACGTGGTGACCACACAGCGGTGGCAGCGGCGATAAGCTTGGTAGCCACTACGTGGCCATGGTCCATTACAAATACTGTATATAAGTACGTCGGTAGGTAAGGAAACCAACCCTCCTACTTGTGCCGCAAAAGAAATTAAATGAACGAAACATGCCATTTGCAAGCTAGCGTGTACAGCAAGGCTATGACTCCGGAGATTTATTTAGAATTAATAGCTCAAGAAAATATGAGGAATTATAGGGGCATAATTGGCAACTGCAAGATTACCTAACATCTATACCTCTATATTTTTTTTCTATATCTATATATATATTCTATCTTTCCTAATAATAAAACAAATACGGTTTCTGATCATCCGTCATGAAAATTAACCCTAAAGTTTGCATAAATTTCCCACCATGCCACTGGTAATTAACAGAAAACGTTTCACAAAACAAAAAATCTTTGACTGGGCCGGCCCATGTAAAAACCTCCTATATTACGCTTCGCACGCTGGAAAAATATCCAGCACACCGTATGGGGCGGCCCATGCACAGGCGCCTGCTTTTAGTTCCGTTTATTTATTTATTTTCAGTTCCCTTTTATTTTTTAGTTTAAATAATTTAGAACTTCAAATAATATTTAAAATTTTAATAAACTGAAAATTATAAATCAACTTATTTAAAAAACTAAAATGTTTGTGACTTCAGAAACTACTCGGAGTTTTGTAAAAAATGCTCGCATATACAATAAAATGATTGCAATTTTAGAAAAATGTTTGTACAATAAAAAAAGTTCATGATTTCAAATACAATTTCATTTGTTAAAAATTATTAAAGGCATTTAACAAAATGCTCTCTAATTCAAAATATGTTAATGCATTCAAAAAATGTCCTAAAATTTTAAAAATAGCTAATGCCTGTTTTGATAGTTTCTTTTTTTATTTAAAATTTTCCGTTTCATTTTTGTTTATTTCTAATTTAAATAATTTAGAATTACAAAAAACTTTTGCATATTAAAAAATAGGAATTTTGAATTAAAATGCTGACGAAAACATAAAATGTTTGTGGATTCAAAAAAAGCGCCGGATTTTTATTTTTATTTTAAATTCCAAAACAATGTCCATGAATTTAATAAATATATTACTGATTTATAATTTTTTTTGTTTATTCAGAAAAATTTCATGTGTTTCAAAAAATGTTTGTGAATTTAAAATAAAATCCTCCAACATAAAAAATTATGTTCGTCTTTTTCTGGATTTGGTCGCCAATTCAAAAGAAAATATTTAAACCCGTTCACGATTTTTAGTCAATGTTTGTAAATTGTAAAAAATGTTATGGATTTTAAAATTGTCCCCATATTTGTAAAATTGTTCATAAAAGATCTAATGTATGTAGTTAAACATTAATGCTACTAAGTCTTTGTGACAATATACCTGTGTGAATTTTAAAGAATTAACTGTTGGATGGATCGAATTATTATTGTATGTTTTTTATTAAAATTCAGAATAAATCTTTGAGTTACCAAGATTTTTGAGAACCATGATATATATTTTTTGAAAATGTAAAGATTGCTTCAACTTGTGAATAAACTTAAAAGAAGAAACATTTTCTTGCATTTGTGCATCAAATTTCAAAATCAAGTGATGATATGTGAACATAATGGCTATAGTCAACATCATTGGAGATTATGTTTCTCTCACCCGTAGCAACGGGCCATTTTGCTAGTCTATATCTATACCTATTAACAAAATAAATAGGTATTCTTAGTTCGTCATTAGTATTTACAGAAAAGTCCCTATGTTTTCTAGTCGTGCACTTGGGTTTCGTCGGTGGTCGTCCACTGCGTTCTCGATAAGAGCTGTGATTCGGTTGGGCCTTCACCCTTGTCTAGCTGGGAAACTGCAAACAACACAAACGCACGTAAAAAGGAAGGAAACGAATACGAAGTAGATTGTGTTATCTCCGCTAATAATAAAGCGCGTAGCGCTTCTGTCGTCCGTCGTGGCGTTTTTGCATAAAAGTCCCTTCTTTTCTAAGTATCAACCCGCGGTCCCTACGTAAGTGGATCGAGGAAACACTTTATTTTTCCGAAAAGCCCCTACGTTAGTAAGAATTTCAATCGCGATCCTTTCTCTCATCTTATCCAGACGATCCCGCTCCCTCTCCAGCCGCGACGACGTGAGGGGCGGCGCAGGAGGAGGGAGGACGCCTCCATCTGGCAGTCGCCGGCCGTGCTCGCGTGGAGGGAGGGAGGCCGCCGGCCACCATGTCCCATCCGCGCCGCGGCCGCCTACCCGACGGCTCCGCTGCTCCCGACGCGGCCGGCTGTGAGGCGCACTCTTGCGAGCCACCGGTCAAGCCCAACGGTGAAGCCGCCAAGGAGGCGGCGCTGGACGGCGCCGCGCCGCGGCCGCCGGCCACCATGTCCCATCCGCGCCGCGGCCGCCTACCCGACGGCTCCGCTGCTCCCGACGCGGCCGGCTGCGAGGCGCACTGCTACGAGCCACCGGTCAAACCCAACGGCGAAGCCGCCAAGGAGGCGGCGCTGGACGACGCCGGGATCCACCAAAGGAGGGGCTTCGCCGCCAGAGTGACGACCAAGGAGGAGGTAGGCTATGTGGATAGGGAGGGGCTCGCGGGGATCCAGAGCGATCTATCTGAGATCGGGGGTAGGGTGAGGTGAATCTCCAAGATCATGTCGTCGTTCCTGCTGTTCGGGGAGGAGGAGCCAGACGAAGGGGAGGTGATATCATCTTTACATTTGACTCCCCAATTCTTTGTACTCACCACAATAATCTCATCTAAATCCTCATCCTACGAATAAACAGGCTAAAGATGTGATGGGGTCTCTTCTCATAGAGTATCTTGGTTCGCCACAGCAGCACATTGCAGCTTCTGAAAGTAATTCAGAAGTTAATGCTGCAGGAAAAAAAGAGGATATAGTTGATGGTGCGGAGAATAATCGTAAAAGTATGAACAACTTAACAGAGGAAAATGACAAAGGTGAAAGTCAGCAGCTGGGAGACAAATCAGCTAATCATCCCACTTGTTCTAGTAAAGAGTTGGAAGGTGGACATGAGCAATGCAATGAGGCTGTTCGTAATCAAAACAGCGAGGAAGCATCATCATTGGTCAATGATGAGTCCGTTGATGCAAAAGCAGTTGACGGTTCGGAGCACATCAAAACATCTAATAATGATGCGCTTGCAGCTACTCGATGTGAGTTCAAGAACTTTGTTGCTATTGTAGATCCTCCGCATGTTGGGCTCCACCCTACTGTAAGTAAATTTCAGTCTTTAATTTTCTTATCATAAATAATAGTTACTTTTATGTTTGGAAATGCTTACTCAAGTCTTAATACCTGATACCTTGGAGCAAGGCTAGCCCTTTGGTTGCTTGAGGTTTAGTTATGTATGTCTTGTAGTGGTAACACATTGATGGATTTATGCTATATCGTTCTTGCCTGTGATATGTTGTTAAATGCATATCGTGAATGTCCATATAAATGAAGCATGCTTTACAGAAAATTTGTTTTCAATAGACCTGGTGATTACTAGAGTAATGCGGTTGCATTGCCAGGTACAGTAGATATTCGGGGTTTGTTACGATAATAATACTACTAAATATCATGTATAGATTTGAATTTAATATGTAAATTACCATGCCGTGAAATCCTGCAATATGACCCAACTAGCAAGCATGAAACTTATCATTTATGAATATAATTTGCACTACTGAATAACATCATGTTAGTTGATTGAAGCACCCCATGCTGATTGGTTCTATTCTACATATACATTGCTTTATTTTCTTTCCTGTATGTTGTTCTGGTTGTGATTGGACTACCGACCTTTTTAGAGGATCAGGCTCACATCTTGAATATTTAATAGGTGATCAAGGTATTGAAGACTCATCCACGCATCCGTCGTTAATGGGTGGCATCTGGAGAGGGAGATGAATCTCACCAAGGTGTACGATATGGTTCCGGGCCTGCACAAGGACAAGTGCCCCAGGATCTTCAGTGTTTGGCTCAGCGACTTGGATGCGGGGCATATCAGCAAGCTATTCATCAGAACGACCGCGAGTTCGACGGAGGAAGAAACGTTGAGTTCGCCGGAGGAACAATAACATCCCTCCAGCCATCCAATATCGCCTGCGTCGCACACACAAGATGTATGTATCCCCTTGATATTCACTCAATGTAATCGACTGTTTTAGATATTGTTTCTGTCTCCTGGCTCTGACTATGCCAGCTTTATATTGCTGAATATAGGAGCTTATTTTTTCTTGTTAGTTATTTAGTGATATTGGGAAGGGCATCTGAATGAACTATTCTTTAGGATTTCTGGACTTACATGTGTAATTGCTTAGACTCTATACTCAGTTGTTTAGCCTATTATCAATTGACAATATACTGAATAATTTGGCAGCGAACAAGTACAGAAAACACTGATGCTCCCGTTCTGTTTTCAGAAAAGTAGAGATCATCAGGTTTCCAATTAAATCTACACGTAAGATGTTGTTTTTATGTTGGATGGATCTATGTGCTCTTGGCAGGAGATCTTTGAACATAAACCATGCATTTTTTCTACAATTTAATACAAAATAGTGATTGTGTTTTGTTGTTTGCAGTACTGCAATTCTATTTTCTCAACTTGAGCTTCAGATAGTTTTTCTTCACTGTGTTTGTGTTTGGATTGCCTATTTAGCACTCCCATTCTAGCTCTCCTACCGTAGTTCATCTCTTGAAAAATGTCTTGCGAATTTTGCTCCACGTGGTCTTATTCAATCCTAAAAAATAGGTATTAGTTGTTATAATGGTTTGTCATATATTTAAATATCCATTGTACTCCAATGGCGGTGCGAAGTTCAAGTAGATGTTGAGGAGGACATGAGGGAGGGGGGGTGCTTTACAAATAGAAAATTCATGATTCGAAAATCGACAATCTAACCCGGTGCAACGCACGGGGACTTTTACTATAGTCCTAACTCATGGAAAACTACGTTTGGAAAAGACTCTTGGGAAAATCAGCCTCGCCCGTTGTGTTGCAGCCAAGACACGATCTCTACGGGCGCGCATCTCCTTGCCACCGCGACAACAAGCTCCGACCGAGCGCCGAACAGATCGGAACTCGACTCGCTGCTCCATCCGACTCTCTCTCTCTCTCGCCCGCAAGGCCCAACACGCGACAAGAAGATCGACATGGCCGACACTGTCTCAGATGCGGAACGGCGGCGCAATAACTCGATGAGGGCGCCGTGCATGCCCTGAGGTGGGCAGCGCCACAGGAGTTCCCAGAACTCAGGCTCCCAGCCGGTGAGGTTGGGCGTTGACGACGGTTGACGGTGAAGGCCTCGCGTGTATGCGTCCTGGACAACGACTGTCTGGATCCAAAGACCACGTTGGGGTGTTGGGGTCGACGTGGTGGGTCGTGTCGGCGTAGATAGCGACCATGCTGCTACTTTGCCCCACCAAGATTGATCAAGCCCAGCAAACAACGCAACACATGTACACACATTCCAATTGTGCAAACCTCACACTACTGTTTATATGCTGAATTTGTTTTGTGTTCTGCTTTGTGTGATGCAAAGAGGAGAATCAGGTAGACAAGAAGAGAGAAATTGAGAGAGATTAAGATGAATTATCTCTCTGTTGCTACTCCGGGCATGTGTATGCTGCCTTTTGTGTTGCTACTTGGCTATGTTTGCTGCTGGTGAAGAGAGAAAGTGGAGACTGTCACAAAATTGTTACCATATCAGGTGTTGAAACCTTGGACGGGGAGACATATATATGTGAGATAAAGATCGATCTGCTCCCTGGTACATGCACAAAGCTGGCTACTGGACTGACACTTGTCATCGTGATGACCTGCAGCAACAAGCTGGATAGATGGAAAATGAAGCAGTGCCACATACATGAGATTGATTAGTTTTCATATGATCGTGATGCAGAGGATAAGAGCACTATCTCTTTCATTATCACAAAAATAGTACAGGTTGTTCCTATCATTGTATGCCACTGTGTAGCTTTGGTTGTTTCCCGTGTTTCTACTTTGGTTGATGATCAAAAGCGTTATTATGCTCCTATAGCAGATGCATGTAGGGTTTAATATTGCCACCGTCAACATGGTATTGTTGTTAAGGTTATGCTAGCTAGCATATGTTGCAACACACACAAAAAATGCTGATCGGCTCACTTATCTCCACGCAAAGCTATTTTCTTCACAAAATAAATTTAATCATAATTTACGTTGATAATTTTTTTCACAGTTCCCAACAATAATTATGCAATGATAGATATTATGTAAAGCAAATAAATTCCTTAGAAGAAAAATAAGCTCCCTTGCAATATAGTATAGAACCCAGTTTTTACATCCTTTAATTTTGTTAATCCAGTTCATAGATTAGGATCTTTGCTTCATCATATAGTTAACTAACAGCAAGGACATTCTAATCTGTGAACATATATGAACAAAACAAATCAGTGGTGCCGTCATTTAGTTTTCCGTAATTCTCCCCTTGACATGTTTTTTGTACGTCGAAGTTTGTCTAGGTTTTGAAGAGATATTTTTCATATATAATTTCCGAAACAAAAATGCTGGCATCCGTCCTCACGAATAAGCTAAAATGCAATGACTTCGGAGAATCTTGGAATGTACATGTCGCATGCCTCAAGTGTGTACTTTTTAAGGAATTTTCAAGTGTGTACTCTTTGGAAGTTTGTTAGTTATATATATATATATATATATATATATATATATATATATATTCACGTGTCTAACTATTTAGCAGTACAGTCCAAGTTCCATATATTTGTTTGTTGGAATATTCTTACAAAAATAAATGCACATCTAATCTACGATTATCTTATGACCATAAATATGATTTAATTTGTGTAGCTCCTTGATGAAGTCTGAATTTATTTTAGAAGGATTTATTTTTCCAGAAATTTCTAACAAAACAAGTGGTCAGAATCATCGTTCAATTCTTAGTGCCTTGGTCTATAACTTTTATAGTAGGTTTACTTGCAAATTATATTTGCAATGCCGGCAGCACTTCGGTTGACGGTGGAGGTGACTACAGGCGAGGAGTTAACCAACGACACACAACCGACGTGGTCGAGCACTCTCGCCAATGAACTCCTCACATTATTGATGGACGCTGCCCACAGTGTTGTACAGACACAAGATTGAACTGTCACCATCGGCGATGGCAGGAAGGAGGATAAGGGATGATATAGGCCAGGCATTGTCATGACATACAGGATGTGGAAGGGTGTGTTCATGGATTGGGGGAATGTTGAGGCACTTTTTATCATGTTGCAACGGAGGGGTATATTTCCTAGTCTATATCTATATCTATACCTACTTTTTTTACTAATAAAATAAATAAATATTTTTAGTCCGTTATGCTGTTTTGCACAAACACACTTGAGGTTTTATCCAATAAACCCATGGTCCTGTTTTTAGTTGGAAAAAACGATTCGATGGCATTTTACATAAAGCCTCACAAGATTGTAAATAATGAGCCTGTAATCCTAGAAAAAAATAGACACAAGTACTCGGGTTTGAACTCGCCATCCTTCCCTTCAATCGCATGGGACCATCAATTAAACTAGTTTGTGTAAGTGATCATGTAAAAGATTTGCTTTATAAATATCATTATCTCTTCGTATCTTATTTTTTTCATGCAGTTGCTTCCAACCACGTCCACTTTCTAATGTCACTATGTCACGACAATTATGCAGGCTTGCCAGCAACCTGCTGCCTTTACTCCTGCTTCACATCATGGGTAATCTCATATTTGCGACCAAAAAAGCATGCAATTGACAAACCAGATCGAACACGATTCTAGCCACGTGCGACCAACGCCACATCTACTATTAACTGAAAGTAAAGTATGTGATTACTTTATTTAATTAAGAAATATAGTATAAAACTACACTTTTATTATGAAGAGACCAAATCCTGCTTAATTGGATACACCAGTGTGAGTCCTATTTAGGGATGGCAACAATTTGTCATGCAAATACACCTTAATCTTTATCTAATTCTAACACAATCTTAAGTCTTTGTTTCAATGATTAAGCAGAGTCAGTTTACATGTCATTTGTGTAAGCTACTTTTCGTGCAATTAAGCTGGTTGAAAGTCAGCTTTGCATTATGTATTTTTATTATCCATATCCATACCTAACTACTTTTTTGTTCAATTAAGTTGCATTACAAGTCATCTTTACATCAAGACTTCTATTATTTATTTCCGTCCCATATCCTTCAACACCTTTCTAAAAAAAATAAGGATGTCCCACCTGCCTCTGCATCTGGACGATATATACAGTCATTTTATTAAGTAATAAATCAATAAGTTTGAAGCCTAACATCTGAAACCGGAGGCCCCAATCAAGGCTCCTGCCTGTTCTGGGGCACACACCGGTCCGACGCACTCTAAGAGACCGCCGCCGTCGTCTTACATCGATCCATCTTGAGAGCAGGTACTGACACATCAACCTTGGCAGTCCTTCCATCGACGCCACCACCACTCCAAAGAACGCCACCTCTCTACGCACGTCCAACAATATACATCTGTCGCCGAGACCCTGTTGCGCCATGCCGTCGAGACGCAACATCATCGATGCGTGACATGAGACGTCGATCCACCGCTAAAACCGTCCACTGATCCCTCGAGCCAATGCACCCCTCCAAGAATGACGCCCCCAAGGAGGGAGCGACACAAGAGCGCCGTCATCATTCGATCGACTGATTAAGAGTTTCGCCTAGAGGTAAGGGTAGGAGTTGGGAGCTTCACCTCGATGATGCCTTCGTGAAGGAAACAGCGCCAAGGGCATCACCATCATTGCCTCCTACCACCGACAGAAATCGATTTTTCACCCAAATTTGTCCCAAGAACATCCAGCCGAGAACCTCTGCATCTACGATACCTCCTTCAAAGCCTCAGAGTTGGTTGCCCAGATCCAGCGATCATCCATAGCCGCACTGCCACCGCAGTGTATCATGACACTTCGACCACTACCGAAGGGCGCCACCACTAAAACATGGAGTGAGGGTTGCCACATCACCGCGCCATGCCTGAAGAGCCTTTAGGATGAATTCCAAACACACTCTTCACCGTCTACGTACCGAACGGAAGACGGGCTCTAATTCATCGTACCGCTGGAGTAGCCCTGCCTTGGACATAGGTACGTCCATGCTATGCATCCAAGGACGATCTAGGTCTCACCATCTGTCACCTCCCAAGGCCGCCGCCCCGACATCCATCGTGGCACAGCGAGGCGACCACCCCGGCCAGACCATGACCGGGGGCCACCACCGCATGAAGTCGTCTCGAACTGCCCAGTCCTCCATGATCGATAAATTCAGAATTAATAGCTCAAGCAAATATGAACGATTCTAGGGGCATAACTGGCAACTCCAGGACTACTTAATACAATTTTGTAAATATGTACATTGTGTATTGACCTATTCCCCACAGAATGTAAATACTAGGATTTTTAAGATACTTATTTGATTTAAAATAATAGCTCATGGGGGTTGTCTTCTATATATTGTGTTGTACACAGATAGTGTGTTACTTGAAGCCAGAGTGTATTTAGTTACTCATGTCTTATTTTATTTTGTGCTAAGACGTGTAACAAACACTACTAGGAAAAACCTTATAGGCAGGACCTCAGTAGTAGAGCTGGAATAAAAAAAACACTGCTGATAATTAGCAGCAGCGCTGATCTAATAAAGCGCTGCTAATAACACCTTAACAGTAGCGCTGCTAATTGAAAAGGCGCTACTACTATGTGGAACCAGATGATGCCACCGACGGTAGCTGTAGTAGCCGCGTCGCCCAAAATCCAGCGCTACTGCTAAGTGTTTAGCTGTAGCGCGTTGTTTTGCAGCAATGTTGTTGCTAGTTAGCCCCGTTGCCTTATGGGAATCAAAGTCAGTTCCGGTTACTGTGGGAAGATAAGCAGATTTCTAGACCCCAAGAAGAAAAGGTTCAGCGGGATCAAGTCTCATGACTGTCACGTGATAATGACGCAGATACTCCCAGTTGCCATCAGAGGGATAATGGACAAGCACGTCCGTGACACGCTTATTGGTGTCTGCAACTTCTTCGATGTTATCTCTCGAAAGACCATAAGTGTGAAGCAGCTCCGAAGGCTACAGGAAGAGATCATTGTCATACTATGTGAGCTTGAGATGTACCTTCCGTCTGCGTTCTTTGATATCATGGTGCATCTGTGTGTCCACATCGTGGACGACATCATCGACCTCGTGCCGACATTCCTTCACAGCATGATGCTGTTCGAGAGGATGAATGGGGTCATCAAAGGAATCGTTCGTAACAAGTCCCGTCCCGAAGGGAGCATCGTCCAGGGGTATCTGACGCATGATTGCATCTCCTTCTGCGTGAATTAGATAACCGTCGGAGACCCTGTTGTTAGTTTTGTTGGAATTATGCCCTAGAGGCAATGATAAATAAGTTATTATTATAGTTCCTGTATCAAGATAATCGTTTATTATCCATGCTATAATTGTACTGAATGAAGACTTAGATACATGTGTGGATACATAGACAAAACACTGTCTCTCTAGCAAGCCTCACTACAGGAATCACCTTCTTTGCCGTCTGCCGTCACAGACGGCAAAGACAGTATCCCTGACGGCAAAGACAATACCACAGACGACAAAGATTGTCACGGCCGGCAAAATTTCTGCGTCAGCCTACGACGGCATAGGACCTTCTTTGCCGTCAGCTTTCATTAGGAGCAGTCGGCAAAGCTTTTGAGATAGCTGCCGACAGGCGTTGCCTCCGTTAGGGGTTAACGGAGCCTTTGCTGTCTGCCTCTCCCCGTGAATCTTTGCCGTCTGCCTCCCCGTCAATCTTGGCCGTCTGCCTTCCCGTCCCCTCCCCTCCCCTCCGTCCTTGCCGTCTGCCTCCCCGTCAATCTTTGCCATCTGCCGGGTCCTTCCCCCTCTCTCCACTCTTTCCCGCCTGCCTCCTCCTCTGTGCCCTCTTCTTTGCCGTCTGCCCCCCAGGAAGCGGACGGCAAAGAGACTATATGGCCAGCTGCTACTGCCCAGGTTGCACAGCTGGGCGCCATGTGGCGCCTTTGCCGTCGGCTGGCTGACGGCAAAGGCCTTTGCCATCAGCTGGCAGACGGCAAAGAGCCTATATTGTCACATTTTTATTTATTTTTTCTATTTCACAGCACATATACATATAATTCAGAAACTTATTGTGATGCGCCTAAAAGAGAGGAACAAAATATTAGCATCAAGAATGAATTGCATGAATCATGAAGCAAATCACATACCCAGTTCCGTCCAAACTGAAGTAAGTTGGCGCTGCCTTGATGGTGTGGCACACCAACCATTTGGCTACGCCGATCCTTCGCATTCTCGTGGACGGCTCACCAGCTGCCTGTGCACCACTCATCAACCAACGCCTCCCAACAATCCATCTTATCCGCACACCATCTCGGGGGCACCTGTAAGTTATTAGAAAGAATTTTCAGCGCTACGCCTATGAATGAAATCAAGAAAACTACGTAGAAGGACTTAAGAATAGGTAATTACCTTCATGTATTGCTCCTTCTTCAGAAACTTTCCACGGCAATCCTTCTCCTCCTTCTTAATACCACGGGTGGCGTAGTAATCTCGAATAGCCTGCGGCCTAGCCTCGTGGTGCAAGTTCTGTAGTAACCGCCTACACTCGACCTCGAGAACCCTGGCCGCCTCCTCCTCATATCCATCCTCACACCTATAGAAGGTCTGCAATCAAACGTGAAAACACCGATTAGTACAATAATTAGGTATATTGTTAATTTTAGATTCTGTAAAAGGATAATTTACCCAAAAGCTCCTGATCACCATCTCGGCCCTCGTGTGGCACAGGACACCATCTATAATCTCCTCCGGCGGGGCCTGCGCAGCCTGGTAGTGCTCCCAGGTAAATCCTAGTGTAGGAACCTAACCCTCACCAGGCAACGTGACAAACCCCGGGAAATTTGTCCGGGAAAGCACACCAAGGACGGAGTTCGGCCTGCGGACTCCAAGAGGGTGTACCCATCCCCTGCAGTATGATAAGGTCAGCGCATTAGATATTTGAACAAACTTGAAGGCAAAAGCTAAAAAAAGGGTAAATGTACTTACCTATCTCCTTCAGGTTTAATCACCGGCCTCTGCTCGCGGGTAGCCGGGGCGACCGGGAGACGTGTACTACCACGCTTGTACACGGTGGCCCCGTCCACCTGCACATCGCCCTCACTATCCGTAAGCTCATCCCCGCCATCCCCGCCCCCTGAGCCACCCGGACCCTCGGTCCAATCCGGCAACTCGGTACGATCCGGCCAAGGCTCCCATCCGGCCCTCTCCACGTCGGGTGAAGCCTCCGGAACCGTAGTCTCCTCTGGCTGCTCCTGGGCCGAATGCACCTCGACCAGAGGCTGCTCCTGGACCGGAGTCTCATGGGACGAATGCCCGTGAACACCAGGCTCCTGGACCGGAGTCCCCGTAGCCTCCTCCGCAAACGGGTCGACCATACTAGTCCTATGCTCGGGTGAATGAGCTGGTGGTGGTGGCGAGGACGGCTCAACAGTCCTCCTGGATCTTCCGCGGCCACCACCTCTCCCTGTACCCTTCCCCTTCCTCCCTACCCGACCAGCACCTCTCCCAGTGGGCAATGCCGCCGATGAAGAAGAACCCCCGGCTGGTGTCGAAAGACTGTCTGCCAAGGCTCTACGGAGAGATAGGGGTGGAAGGGAAGTACCACCCCTCGTGCGGGGCGCCTGGGAAGAACCCGTCTAGCGCTCTGGACCCACGCCCACCATCTTTCAACACCTGCCATGATAAAGATTAAAAGAAATTAGTACAACATAAAAAAATTGAATGACTGACATGAATAATAATATGTACATGAATAATAAAGATTAATATATATAAAATTTAAGTTGTGAATCTTACAAACTAATAATCATCATCAATAAATGCATCATCATCATCACTATCACGCATGTCTTCATGAATGACGTGCTCATCGGGTTCAACGGCGTGAAGTTGTGAAAGGCCTTCCTTTAATCGTTGAAGCATTGACAGGTCATCCGCATCAGTAACCTCTACGAGTTCCAGGTCTTCTGGTTTCGGCTCAGGGCTGGAGTCGGATTCATTGTCGCTGTCTACTTCCATGTTCTTGGATGAAGCATGGCGGTTCTTGAAACGTTTCTTTGAAAGACGTGCTTCTTGGAATAATTCTCCATCATATGTGTCTGGGTTAATGTGAGGTTCATAATCCTGTTCATTTGGGAGAGGTGGTCTGAAATGTGGCGGCACTTCATAAACAACATACCAACCTTCCAGATTCTTATCCGTTTGGCATGCCCACGGTAGATAGAAAACTTGGGTCGCCTGTTGAGCCGTAATATAGACATCGGGAACATCTAAATGGGTGTTTGGATTGATTTCGACTAGTCCTATATGTTCATGAGTCCTTCTAGTCTTTTTCGGCTGGAACCAATAACATTTGAAGACTACGACGTTCGGTGGGTTTTCACCATAGAATTGAAGTTCATAAATTGCTTCAACTCTTCCATAATACTCGATAACACCTTCGTCGATAGCAGAGACACCACAATTTGTAGATTTCCGGTCGGGCATAGATAGCTCTTTGCCAAAGGTACGAAAGAGATACCCGTTGATGTTGTATTTCTCAAATGAACGGACCTTATAGTCAAAACCATTAGCGACTTGTCTCAATTCGGCGTCCATAGACTCTGAATTAGCCTACAAGTTTAATACGAAACGGTTGTTGCATTAGCCGCAAGTTAGACCAAGAATGAAATGGTCCACTATTGATAATTACCGTTTGTTTGAACCAAGAGATGAAACCGGGATAGCCGCCTCCTGTCTTTGACAGAAGCTCATACTCTTCGACGGAATCATTTTCGATCACCGCTCTATCCGAGAATTTGACGACGTAACGGCTGTTTGAAATATCCGGGAATAAGAGCAGTTCAAATGAATTAGAAGTTACGGGAAAATGTGCCGAGAACTCACTCGATGTACGGCCGCACTTTTGTTAGGTTGTTGAAGATATACAATGAAATGTTCCGCCATTCTTCGATATCCAACGTTATTGGTTTCGAAGCACCGGCTGGTGCGAGCTTCCCTTTGAATAGGCTGAGGTTGGACCCACCTTTTTTAGGGTCTCCATTATTGTGCCGAGGCTTCGGATTATGCAAATGATGATTTTTGGCTTCGTAGTGTGCTATCACAAAGTTTGCCACCTCCTCAGTAATGAATGCCTCAGCCATCGATGCTTCAATTCTACGCTTATTTTTACATTTAGCTCGAAGGGTCTTCTGCATCCTCTCAGTTGCATAGCACCAACGATCTTGCACGGGCCCACCCAATCTTGCCTCGGTCGGTAGATGTAAAATCAAATGCTGCATTGGATTAAAGAAGCCCGGTGGAAAGATCTTCTCTAACTTGCACAACAACTCCGGTGCAAACTCCTCCATGTCTTCTACCACGCCAGGCGACAATTCTTTAGCACAAAGAACACGAAAGAAATAGCTCAGCTCCGCCAGTACTAGCCATTTATCCTCAGGAATAAAGCCACGTAACATCACCGGCATTACCCGCTCTAGCCATATGTGCCAATCATGACTCTTGAGGCCAAAGATTTTTAATTTTTCAATACTCGCTCCCCTCTTTAGATTCGCTGCATACCCATCGGGGAACATCAAGTGCATTTTGACCCACAAGATAATTTCCCTCATAGCTGGCCTTCCAAGATTGAACCAGGCATTTGGCTTCGACCACTTCTGCTTTCCTTTGCCTTCTCGCATGTTTTGTAACGGTCTATGACATAGTGTCTCTTGATCGACTCTAGCCTTAATATTATCCTTTGTCTTCCCATCTATGTCGAACAATGTACCAAAAATAGCCTCTCCAATATTCTTTTCAGTGTGCATCATGTCGATATTGTGTGGAAGAAGGAGGTCTTTGAAGTAAGGCAGATCCCACAAGCATGGCTTGTGAGTCCAGGCATGTTTTGAATTATACCCCTTGAAATACCCTGGACGCTCTCGATCAGGCTCAAAGGCGTTTAACTGATCCAGGATCTGTTGGCCTATGAACGCAGGTGGTGCCAAGTTTTTGACAACTTTACCTTTGGTAAAGTTCTTCTTGTCTTTTCTGAACTGATAGTCAGGATCCAGGAACTGTCTATGCAAGTCAAAGCAAGAATACTTCTGACCCTCTTGCAACCAATGAAACTGAAGAGCTGCCTTGCATTGGGGGCACGGGAACCTTCCATGCACACACCATCCAGAGAATAGAGCATACGCTGGCAAGTCATGCATAGAGTACATGTACCACACATGCATTTTGAAGTTTTCTTTTCTAGCGGCATCGTATGTCTTGACCCCATTTTCCCAAGCTTCTTCCAATTCATCCTTAAGCGGTTGCAGGTACACATTCATATTCTTCCCCGGGTAATTGGGCCCTGGAATTATCAATGTCAGAAATATGTTCTTTCTTTGCATAATCTGCCCGGGGGGGGGGGAGATTGAGTGGAATGAAAAATACATGCCAACAACTGTATTGGGTTGCCGTCATGCCGAAGGGATTAAAACCATCCGTGGCGGCGCAGACTCGAGGATTCCTTGGATCTGCCACTTTATCCTGATGCAATCCATCGAAATGTTTCCACGCTTCCCCATCCGATGTGTGTACCATCATCTTATTCCCATCCGCATCTAGTTCGGTTCTTTTGCCCAATTTGTGCCATGTCATCTGTCTGGCTGTCTCTTCGACCATGAAAAGACGTTGAAGTCTTGGTACGATTGGCATATACCGAAGAACACTAACTGCGATTTTGGTCTGCCTCTTCTCACCCATACCGTTGTCTACCAGAAGATACCTGCAAGACTCGCAATTGGGACAATAGTCCAAGTGTGCATACTCCTTCCTAAAGAAGACACATCCTTTCTCACATGCATCTATCTTCTCATAGGGCATCTTAAGTACACGAAGTATTTTGTCCGACTGGTACAGGTTTGCAGGCATGACATGGCGTTTGGGTAGGAAACGTCCAAATAGTGTCATCATCGCGTCGTAGCATTCTCTTCCCAAGTTGAACTGAGCCTTCAGAGCCATTACTTGTGCAATTGCATCCAGCTGACAGAGCTCAGTGTGCTCATGGAGAGGACGTTTTGAAGACTCCAACATTTCATAAAAGGCCTTTGCAGATTCCTCCATCTCATCTTCCGAATCCCGAGCATCATCAAAGTCTTGCACCATGTCTTCGATCCCAGTACCATGCTCGTCCGTGCGACGACGGACCACCTCAGCTCTTGTGCGTTGTATAGACTCACCATGAAATGTCCACACCGTATAATTAGGCTTAAAACCCCTCCTCTGCAGGTGTTTAATCATTACAGCCTATGTCATCTTTTTATAGTTGTCGCATCCAGGACAGGGGCAATAGTTTCTTTCCTGGCCATTTGCGAATGCGGCTTTCACAAATTCCTTTGTTTTTAAAAACCATTCTTTCATCATCTCTTTCTGACTAGGGTGACCGGTATACATCCACGCACGATCACTCATCTTGCATAGCTACTAAAGACAGATGAAATATATTTATATATAATTTAGCATTTATATTCATCGGTTAATCAGGTTCGCCATTTTTATTACGTCCAGGCAACCTACACGCTAATAGGTAAAGATAGGTCCTAATCCCACCCGAGTATGTGTAGATTGGGTTCGTTTTCCCATGCTCTGCTCCGGATCCAACGCAAAATTTTGGCAGCACCTCCCCGCTGTTCTCCTGATACACGTCTCCGCAATAAACAGAGAGGATGTGCATCCGGAGAACAACAGGGAGGCACTGACGAAATTCCGCATCGGATCCAGAGCACAGCATACGGGAAAACGAACCCAATCTACACATACTCGGGCTGTCCATGGATAATGTTGGCCAATTCGAAAGGATGGCGGTTATAAATATGCAAAGACATGCATATTTATAGATGTCGCCCTTTCGAACGGGAGATGCATACTGGTCACGCATACTGATAAATTAATTGAATTACCTAAATCTACAAAGTTTCATCCGGAAACCGAGCCACGATAAATGAAGGGGGGCGGGGAGGAGATGAAATTTGTACTGACCCACAAATGCAGGGGCGGAGCTCGTACAACGCACGGGCAGGTCTTCGCACAGCAGACCTCACAACGACGAGACAACTATCACATGTAAATCCTTTGATCAACACAAATATTCCAATTATGTCATTTTAGAGGAAAACAAGCTAAGTATATAATATTCATGAGCTAACCAAGGTTCTTGTGCCATTTTGAGCTTATTATGGTATTTTCGAGCTAAATGGGCTAATTATGTCATTGTTGGGTTAATTAAAGCAAGGATAATATGAAAGCGGAGAAGAAATAGGAGGAGGAGGAGGAGAAGAATAAGAAATCAAGAAGAAGAAGGAGGAGGAGGAGAAGGAGAAGGAGGAGGAGGAGAAGGATAGAAGGTCCTTGGCCTTCTCCTCCTCCTCCTCCTCCTCCTCCTCCTCCTCCTTCTCCTTCTTCTCTTCTTCTTCTTCTTCTTCTTTCTTTTCATTTTGCCTACTTCTTCTCCTCTTCTCCTCTTGTTGGAGCTAAATTACCTAATTATGTCTTTTTTGAGCTAAATGGGCTAATTATCCCATTTTAGAGGAAAACAAGCTAAGTATATAATATTCATGAGCTAACCAAGGTTCTTATGCCATTTTGAGCTTATTATGGTATTTTGGAGCTAAATGGACTAATTTTGTCATTGTTGGGGAAATTAAAGCAATTGCAAGGATAATATGAAAGAGGAGAAGAAAGAGGAGGAGGAGGAGGAGAAGAAGAAATCAAGGAGGAGGAGGAGGAGAAGGACTAGAAGGTCCTTGGCCTTCTCCTCCTCCTTCTCCTTCTTCTCTTCTTCTTCTTCTCTTCTTCTTCTTCTTCTATCTTTTCATTTTGCCTACTTCTTCTCCTCTTCTCCTCTTGTTGGAGCTAAATTATCTAATTATGTCTTTTTTGAGCTAAATGTTCCAATTATGTCATTTTAGAGGAAAACAAGCTAAGTATATAATATTAATGAGCTAACCAAGGTTCTTGTGCCATTTTGAGCTTATTATGGTATTTTGGAGCTAAATGGACTAATTAATTCCAAAAAACTAAATACCAAACATGTGATCTTCTTTTTGTCTTCTCCTCCTCCTATTCTCCTTCTTCTTCTTCCTATTCTTCTTCTTCTTCTTCTCCTCCTCCTCCTCCTCTTCTCCTCTTCTCCTCCTCCTCTTCTTATTCTTCCTATTCTTCTTCTCCTCTTCTCCTCCTCCTTCTCCTCTTCTTCTCCTCCTCCTATTCTTCTTCTTCTTCTCCTCCTCCTCCTCCTCTTCTCCTCTTCTCCTCCTCCTCCTCTTCTTCTTCTTCCTATTCTTTCTAGTAAGCTAACTAACTAACTAACCTAACTAACCAAGCTAGCTAAACCTATCGCTAAACCTAGATAGCACTAAACAGCAAAAAAATAATAAAAACAGAATCTACCACTAAGTAATTAAAAAATAATCTAGCTACCACTAAATAACAAAAAAAAATCTACCACTAAACTACCAACTAAATCTACTAATTAACTAACTAAATCTACCAACTAACTAAACTACCACTAAAACTACTAATTAACTAACCTACCAACTAAACTATATATGCCACAACAACTACAATAACAACAACAACTACAATAACAAGAACAACTACTACAACAACAATAAAAAATCATGCCGGTAGTTATAATCTAATTCCAAAGAACTAAATACCAAAAAATAAAAAATCAAGGGGGCGGGGGTGGATGGGCTTACCGGCAGTGGGGCTGCGGGGGCGGCGCCGAGGCCTGCGGGGCAGTGGCTGGGCCAGCGGCGCCGGCAGTGGGGCTGCGGCGGCGGCAGCAGGGGCGCCGGGGGTGGGGCAGCGGGGGCGCACCAGGGGCACCACGGGGCGCCGGCGGTGGGGCTTGAGGGGCGGCACCAGGGGGCGCCGGGGGGGTCACTACAAGGAATATGCTAGTACACGACGCTATTTTTTCGTCGCTACATCGTCACGGTTTTTCATTTACGACGATCGCACGACGAAAAACCAAGCGTCGGAAACGAAGCGTCAGAAATGAACAGCAACGACGTTTTGGTCAAAATTGTCGTAACTTTACGACGATTCCTGGATTGTCGTAACCTTTACGACGATCCTAAATCATCGTTGACAATCAAATCCAGTCCTACGTGGCAAAATTACGACGAAATCAAAACGTCATGGCTGAAATCAGACAACCCATTTCAATTGATCACATGGGCTTGTTTTATTTTTTTGGGCTTTTTTTATTGGGCTTCTTTTGGGCCTTGGCCTATTTTCAGCCACTTCAGTTTCTTTTTTCGAATTTTTTTTTATCATTCTAATTTGGGCTTCTTTTGGGCCTTGGCCTTTTCATGCCCAAATACATTTGATCCATTTTCAGTTTTGGCCTTTTTTCATTTTTGAATTCAGCAAGTTTTTTTCCAGAACTTGGTTTTATTTCTATTTATTCGGCCTTTTTCAACAAATTATTTGTCCAATATTGAATGCGGCACTATTTCATATTCAAATCAAGAAAACTCCAAGTCAAATTAAAATCATCCATCATATAACATCACATAATACATCTCCCAGGTTTACATGACACAATAACTCATCTCATGAATACATTTCCTAACACACATATAGCAAGAACGGACAACATCCTCCAAAGCCTTTTGTCCATCGCCAAGCTGAAGCCAGCAGCGGCTCCTGATCGCGAGCATCTTGCCATCAGAAGGATCACAAGCATCTTGCCATCAGAAGGGTCAACTTTCAGTGCCTGCGCCCAACCAAGCAGCATGCATGTGTCAACATATATACTGACTGAAGTTGTAATAGCAAATTCTTCCAAGAGATACAATAAAAATGCAAACGGATATAGCAAATAAAGGGCAGACACATAATCGCAAGTACTGAATCATCAAAATAACTCATAAAGATAATATCTACTCAACAGAGGCCTATGCAAGAATTAATACTTCATGTCACTTTTTGTCATTGGAACTTCTACAACAATTCTTCTGTAAAACAGGTTAATTGCTGGTTTTGTAGTTTACACTTCAGATAGTAAGCTACATCCAAGGAGATGATGATGCTGATACTAGCCATTTAAAAGATTAAACTCTATAAAAGGTGTCTGCATGTAGAACATTTCCCACTTCAAACTTTTACAAATTAACTTTTAGAAGATGTAGACCAACCAATTCATTCCAGTTTATAAAATACTCTATAAGTATTCTAGATAGAGGAAAACAAGAAGTGGCATAAAAGCAGTCAGCAAGAAAATCATGCAGAAAAGTATTCAGAACCCACGGAAATGATAAAAGGCGTGCATCCCAGGTTCATTCACCACAAGTTACGAATTGGCAAAAAAGGCAGGCATCAATTACAAAATTTTCAATTCGCCAGTGTGAATGTCAGGACAGCAAAATTATAATTCAACAAGAGTCTGTTGCAGCTAAATAAATGAAAATGACCATTTGATTTCTTGTTTCAACCACTGGTTCAAGAATATATAGCACAGAATGATAACGTATCTCATGAAGAAAAAATAATTTACAAATCTACTCCCTCCGTCCCATAATGTAAGACGTTTTTTGACACTATTTTATGGGACGGAGGGATTACTTTACAATAAGTGGTTCTTGAAACGCAGAATGATAACAAAATTACAGGAAGTTATATTCGTAGTCTCGGTATAAAAAAGAAGAGACCAGCTAGGAGCCCTTGGCGGCATTGTTTTTAATAAAAGAAACAACTTGGGCGTCCTGTGTAGTCCGAAACTCAAACATGCCTGTGTAGTCCGAAACTCAAACATGCACCTGCACTTACAACCAGAGGGCCGGCTCTGTTCTCAAAGTCTCACAATATGAAAAGTGGGTTTCGTACCTAGAATCGACCTAGGTTTATCTCGGTATGTCAAAGAAGCTAGGCAATAGCTTCGCACAACCAGTTTCTGGATACATAGCAAGGACTGAGTTAGGCAGATATGGCTGGTTAATGCCCGATACAGACAGGGAATATGTGTTGATTAGTTTCACCGGACAGGGCTGCTTGTTTCTATGACACTTTTAATTATCTCACAAACAAAATGGCAAAAAGGTAGTATTTGATTCTCCCAAACCTTTCTTCCAAATAAGAAAACTCGTCTGGTTCATGGCATTTGATTCCAGATATGCAGGTCAAGAACAACTTGAGAGCCCCGTGGAGTCTGAGACTCGAACGTGCATCTACACAGCTTACCAACATATATAGGTGCTCTGCTCCTTAATATCATCTCAAATTTTAGCCTTAAATCTGCAAAGGTACCACCCTCTCCTCTCCTCTCTAGACTATTCTAGTCTAGTCTAGTCTAGGTTGGAAAGTAAGCACGGTATGACAAGGCCAGGGTAACACAAACATGGAGAAGCAACATGAGATTTGAGCTGGAGCAAGGGTTTCTTGTCTCTTGTTACCACTGCCGCCGCCGCCGGTACCGATGGATAGGCTCGCGGAGCAACAGGCGCGCCGCAGCCGCAGCCGCAGTCGTGGGAGCGACACGCCTCCTCTTCCTAGCAGCCGCACGCCACCAACTGACCCGGCCCCGCCGCTGCGGAATTCAGCAACCAGGTGCAGAGGTTAGCTTTTCCTTTGGATAAAGGCAAAGATGGAATTGAGGCGAGAGATACTCTACTTACGCGTGGTAATAAGCCGTTGGGAACCGTCGGATGAGAAGGGCCTGCCTCAAGGCCACGGCCGCCTGCATCTCCGTCGCCGGCGACAAAGAGTATAACCAAAAACTTCAATCGAAGTTAAAGGATGAACCACTCCCATGAGAGAGACCACTAAATTGTACATGAATACTAGAATGCAATACTATTTCCTTCTCTCTTTTTTCCTATTTGTATAACCATTAGTCAGGCAGCCTGAAACTTCAGGCGTTGGGTCAAGCAAACAAACGGTTCCAAAACAGAAGTTTGCATCAAATAATAAAGAAATCACCAACAGATAACCTCAAATTCTTCTTAGTATGTGGATAGAAATTTGCAGGCAAGGATGCACAAAGAGAGTAAGAGAGGGAGACGGAACCTTGACCATCGGCAGACTTTCTGTAGACTGGGGTGCAATATATGCTCCAATAATCAGCACATACATCCCTGCAGCATTAAAATAGAGCCATCAATCAACTAGAGTAAAGAAATCCTGAATTGGCTTGCAAAAGAAACGAGTTATTTACCTAACAGAATTATCAGTTACATGTGCTGACTATACTTTTGGTTATTATGAGAGCTGATAATAAATTATCAGTTACATGTGCTGATTCATTATTATTCAGAAGTGATTAAATTCAGAATTATCAGTTATACTCTGCAAGTCATTATACCCTTTGCACGTGCTTTATGGATCTACTTACAAAATACTGGTGCAAATTTGTAGCACCACCTTGCACCACCAAATAGGGGGATAATTTAGTGCAATAGCGATTTTCTACAATCTAAAAGAAACAACAAAAGGACTCTCTCATCTCCATCCATAACCACCAAACTAGCGACGCAGCGCAATGAGGAAACAGTAATACAAGAGTTGTTGTCAAATATTGAACAAGGGAATCCCATGAAAATGAGCCAATTTCAGCTAGTAGCAACGGCGGACTTAGCCATGATACACGCGAAGCAACCCCAAACAGAAGCACGGAAGAGGTATTTTCTTCTTGCACTTGAAAATATTGCAGTCTGGAGAATTCCAAAATTAGAAAATCTCTCTCTGCCCCCAGTCAATCGTAGCCCAAAAGATTCTAACAGAGCCGCCCTGTGCTGCGCAGGGAACAATTCAGGGCCCAATAGGTTTGAGATTTGGCTAACTAATAAAACAAACACTGACGCTCGGCTCGACGGCTCGGGTGGGATCTGAAACAAACACTAGCGTTCCTGTGGCTTTGCAGAAGCGAGGAGGGGGGAAGAGGGGAGAAGGGAACCAATCATTCAGGAGATGGATGGATGTATACCAGCTTCTTGGCGGTGTTGGCCTCCTCGATCTGCATGGTCCACTGCTCCAGGCTGTGGACGGAGGTCACTTCCTCGAGAAGTGGGTGCAGCAAGAAAGAATGGGAGCAGCGGCAGGCATAGGGACGGGGACCTGGTGAGGTAGCTGTCGACGAGGACGCCGTCGACGGTGAGGGTGCCGTGTTCGACCCCTCCGACGCGCTCCAGGTCCTCGATCTGCCTGCAGATCTTGTGCGAGACGCCCTTGATGAAGATGTTGGACTGCAACCAAACAGAGAGAGAGCAGATCAGGCTGGGGGCCAAGAAGAGGGGCGGTGGCAAGATCGGGATGAAAGGCAAGGAGGTACCTTGACGAGGTCGTTGCTGAGGGTGAGGAGGGAGTCGAGCGTGCTGGGGCGGAGATCCGAGACGGTGAACTGCGTGCGGAGGCCAGGGGAGGTCAGTCAGGTGGCGGCGGCGGCGGCGGCGGAAGGCGATGGACGGGCGGTGGTGGAGGAAGGAGGAGGGGATGCTTACGCGGTAGAGCGGGGTGTCGAAGGAGTGGTGGGATATGGCCTCCTGGAGGCGCGTCTAGAGGGTGGTCTTGCCGGCGGCGACGTTGTCGACGGCGACAGGCAGGGGAGAGGGAGGTGGGTGGGTGGTGGAGGGAGGGGAGGCGCGTCCAGAGGGTGGGAGGCGACAGGCAGGGGAGAGGGCCGGGTAGGCTTTAGGAGGAGGAGAGCGGAGGAGGGAAGGGAGGTCGCGGCGACGGGGTGAGGTGAGCGAGGGGAGGGAGGGCCGGCGCGGTCGGCGGTGGCGCTGTGCGTGAGGGGAGGGAACGTGGGAGAGAGAGTTTTCCTCTCTATGCGTGGGAGGGATGGGGTGGCGGCGTGGGGTGGTGGCGTGGGGTGGACTGGGAGGCTGTGGGTGGATTTAGGGTTAGACGGGGGTTAAATACCCCCGGTTAGGTGGGCTGGATGGGGCCGGCCCAGTTTGGGCCGAGGGGGTTTCTTTTCCCTTTTTATTAGTTGTTTCTGTTTTTATTTCATTATTTAACATATTTTCTTATTTTAGCGCAATAAAACCCCTTAAAATTAACAATTTCTAAAGTAAAATTCTCTTAGGTAATATTCGACACACCCGAACATTTTTATTTTGACATTCGAAAACTTTTATCGCGTGACTTTATTTTTAAATTTTAACATGGTTGGAAACATCTACGGTTTTAAACATCATTTATACATAGACATAGTTTGACTTTTAAAAAAAGTAATACACCTTATATTTTAGAATGGAGGGAGTAGTTTCTAAGTGCTAAAAATAAGTAGATTTTGTGAATCATCTATAAAAAATATTGTGCAAAAGGGCATCACTGAAATATTCACTCAACTTAGACCACATTTTATGTATTCACTCAACTTAAAATTCAAAAAAAAATCAAAAAAATAGAAAACCTTCACATTGTGTCATTATATGTGACAAAGTTACTAGGTAAAATAATAACCTTGTAATATGGCAATTATTTTTAAAAAATGTTCTCGGAAATGAGCTATCATGTGTGAAGATTAATGGCTTTCAAGCCAAATGATCAATCTTATGGTCACATTCATGGCATAGTTTGTTCAAAAGATCTAATATTGTGCACAAGGGTGCATATTGAAATGGCAAACAATGTTACTTAAGGAAGTTTTCATTTTCCTTGCATGAAAAATTCATTTTCCATTTTTAAGTGCCCAAAATGAGTTTTTTTGTGAAGGACCTACCATATATTTGTAACAAAATTGTACCAAATCATTTTTCTAACATACTAGGACATATTTAATGTACAATTGACCAAATGGTTGGGTGTTAATGGATTTTATCGACCTCTCGTGAAAAAGACAAATTTTCGTTGAATCAGCTTAAAGCGGGTCAAATTTGAACTGCAACTACATTATAGTTTGCTCTTTATTTTTCTTAAAAATCATTTTAGGTACACAAGTATCTATTTAATCATAGAAACACCAAAATATTGTCAAGGTTCAACCACTAGGTAGGAACGGTCATACCCGATGTTTTGACCGCGTTTTGAAATGACCATGAAAAATTCAAAACAAATTCAAAAAAATGGAAAACCATTGCATTGTGCCATTATATGTGACAACGTTACCAGGAAAAATAATAAACAATTAATGCGACAATTATTTTAAATAAGTGTTCTTAGAAATGGGCTATCATGTGTGAAGATTCATGGCTTTCAAGCCAAATGATCAATCTTATGACCACATTCATGACATAGTTTGTTGAAATGATATAATATTATGCACACGGGTGCATATTGGAATGGCAAACAATGTTGATTAAGGAAGTTTTCATTTTCCTTGTATGAAAAATTCATTTTCCATTTTTCAAGTGACCAAAATGAGTTTTTTGTGAAGGACCTACCATATATTTGTTTCAAAATTGGACCAAAGTATTTTTATAAAATACTAGTCCATATTTAATGTACAATTGACAAAATGGTTGGGTGTTAAAATCTTGTATCCACCTCTCGTGAAAAAGACAAATTTATGTCGATTCAGTTGGAAGCGGGTTAAATTTGAACTGCAGCTGCATTATAGTTTGCTCTTTATTTTTCCCAAAAATCATTTATAGGTATATAAGTATCTATTTAATTAGAAATACATGGTGTGGTGCCTTGACGTCGAGGTTTGGATGGTGGTCGAGGGCCCCAACTCCAAAGCGCGTTAACTTGCATGTCAGCCGCATGGTCATCGCCTGACCGTTGCGTTGCCATGCGTTCTAGGTGGAATAGGCATGTCTGGTGGGTTGGACAATCCCTCGGTAGGTGTTAGAAATAAGAATACAATAGAAGAATCTCACGAGGAGACCGAACTAAGCTCAAACATAAATTAGCAGCCAAGTGTTTGATTAGCGGTGTGGGTAATTCACATAGACAATGGGACTAAATTTTGGCTGAGTATGATCATCTACTAAGGAGACTCTCTTGGCAAATTTTTAGCTCAAATGGATGAATATAGGTGGCACTTGCTTTGCAAACTAACACATTGTGCAGAAATATGGATGTTGAAGATGGGATCAAATGAATGAATGGATTGAGCTGAAATTTGGTGTATGATGTTAATTTGGGCGTATGAAGGCACTGTATAAAAATTATAAAATTTGGATATGCAAAAGTGACACTTCCTTTACAATGTGCCAATCTGGACAGAAAATGGTAATTGAAACTGGGTTCACATAGATGATTGGATTAAGCTGAAATTTCGAGGAGGATGATAATTTGGGAACATTAAGGTACTGTAAAAATTTGGATAAAGAGAAATTATACTTCCTTCACAATGCTCTCTACTGAACAGAATATTGGGAAAAATATTGAGGAAAACTGGCGGAATTAAATGAGTTAAAATTTGGTGGAGTGAGGTTATATGTTCAGTGTCATCCCGTGGTAAATTTTCATCAACTATAAAGCAATATAAAGTCTAGTTGCTTCACAAAATGAAAATATTACCAGAAACAAAGATTGGATGATGAGCTCACGTGGATTGTTAGATGTGGCTAAAATTTTATGGAGAGCTATGTTTTGGGCACATAGATGATGTGGAAAAAATTCAATTCATCAGGATATTCTTATCTAGTACTTCCTTCACAAAGCTGTTAGCTGAACACAAACTTTGGAAATTTGCTGAGAAAGATTTACTAGGCAAATTGTTATGAAAGTTTTCATGAGGCAACGATTTGGATAGGAAAGAGTGCCCAAACAATATGAGGGTAATCAAAGAAATAGAAATAGCACTTCCTTCACGAAGTGCTATTCTGAACAGAATAGGAAAATGAAATTTTTTGAATTATTTTTGAACTATGGAAGGGAGGGTTTTCACATATTTGAGAAATATATAGTCCAAAGTATTTATGAGATTTTTTCGAGATTTTTCGGAATGATAGAATAGTAGGTTGCTTCACAAACTAGGATTAGATGGGATAGAATGGACCAACGAGTGACATGTCAACATAGTTAGAACATGTTACGACATTTTTACAATCATCGTAAAAGTTATGACAATCTCATCTTATGCGGTTACGACGTTTTGACTCACATCGTCGTAATTTATATGTAGATTTGATCCCCTCAAACGGTTTACGATGATCTCGGATGAAATCGTCATAGATTTATGACGAATTCGTGAACGACATTTTAAAAACATCACATATGAGCATATTTCTTGTAGTGGGTTGTGGGGCTTCGGGGCGGCACCAGGGGCACCGGGGCGGCGCCGGGGGTGGCCGGGCAACAGTGCTGCCGACGTTGGGCGTCGGGGGAGGAGAGAGAGAGGGAGGGGCCGTTTGAGAGAGAGAGGGCCGCGGTGGGGGCGGGACAACCGTTACTAGATTAAAGATCTTTGCCGTCTGCTCGCACACGGCAAAGGGGTCTATACTCCTTGCCGTCTGCTGGCAAACGGCAAAGAAGGCGCCAGCAGATGGCAAAGAAGGGAGTAGGTTGACCTAAGGTTCCCCCGGCCAGATGAGCTTCGTTGCCGTCTGCTGGCGCCTTCTTTGCCGTCTGCCGCGGACGGCAAAGAGCTGACTGCTGGCAAAGACCTTCTTTGCCATCAGCTAGTTCTTTGCCGTCAGTTTTGCTGAAGCTGATGGCAAAGAGTGTCTTTGCCGTCCGCTAGCTGACGGCAAAGAATAGGCAGACGACAAAATCTCTGATTCCAGTAGTGCCTCTAGTTGGGTAGCCAGTTGATCAAGGATAGTCAGGGTCTTCTGACTATGTACAAGGTGTTGTTGCTTGATAACTGGATCACATCATTGGGAGAATCATGTGATGGACCAGACCCAAACAAATAGACGTAGCCTGTTGATCGTGTCATTTTGTTGCTACTGTTTTCTGTGTGTCAAGTATTTATTCCTATGACCATGAGATCATATAACTCACTGACACCGGAGGAATACTTTGTGTGTATCAAACGTCACAACATAACTGGGTGGCTATAAAGATGCTCTACAGGTATCTCCGAAGGTGTCCGTTGAGTTAGTATGGATCAAGACTGGGATTTGTCACTCCGAGTGACGGGGAGGGATCTCGGGACCCACTCGGTAATACAACATCACACACAAGCCTTCCAAGCAATGTGACTTAGTGTAAGTTGCGGGATCTTGTATGACGGAAGGAGTAAAGAGACTTGCCGGTAAACAAGATTGAAATTGGTATGCGGATACCGATGATCGAATCTCGGGCGAGTAACATACCGAAGGACAAAGGGAATGACATACGGGATTATATGAATCCTTGGCACTGAGGTTCAAACGATAAGATCTTCGTAGAATATGTAGGATCCAATATGGGCATCTAGGTCCCACCATTGGATATTGACCGAGGAGTCCCTTGGGTCATGTCTACATAGTTCTCGAACCCGCAGGGTGTGGACACTTAAGGTTCGACGTTGTTTTATGTGTATTTGAGTTATATGGTTGGTTACTGAATGTTGTTCGGAGTCCCGGATGAGATCACGGATATCACGAGGGTTTCCCGAATGGTCCGGAGACAAAGATTGATATATAGAATGGCCTCATTTGATTACCGGAAGGTTTTCGGAATTACTGGGAATGTACCGGGAATGACGAATGGGTTCCGGATGTTCACCGGGTGGGGGGGGGGGCAGCCCACCCCGGGGAAGCCCATAGGCCTTAGGGGTGCCGCACCGACCCTTAGTGGGCTGGTGGGCAAGCCCAGAGAGGCCCCTGCGCAAGGAGATAGAAAATCAAAGGAGAAAAAAGAGGAAGTGGGAAGGAAGGGAAGCACTCCACCTTCCAATCCTAGTTGGACTAGGATTGGAGGAGGACTCCTCCTCCCCCCCATCGGCCGAACCCCTTGGGGCTCCTTGAGCCCCAAGGCAAGGCCCCTCCCCTCCCCCCTATATATACGAAGGATTTAGGGCTAATTTGAGACAACTTTTCCACAACAGCCCGACCACATACCTCCACGGTTTTTCCTCTAGATCGCGTTTCTATGGAGCTCACGCGGAGCCCTGCTGAGATTAGATCACCACCAACCTCCGGAGCGCCGTCACGCTGCCGGAGAACTCATCTACATCTCCGTCTCTCTTGCTGGATCAAGAAGGCCGAGATCATCGTCGAGCTGTAGGTGTGCTGAACGCGAAGGTGCCGTCCGTTCGGTACTAGATCATGGGACGGATCGCAGGACGGTTCGTGGGACGGTTCGCGGGGCGGATCGAGGGACGTGAGGACGTTCCACTACATCAACCGCGTTTATTAACGCTTCTGCTGTGCGATCTACAAGGGTACGTAGATCTGAAATCCCCCTCGTAGATGAACATCACCATGATAGGTTTTCATGCACGTAGGAAATTTTTTGTTTCCCATGCGACGTTTCCCAACAGTGGCATCATGAGCTAGGTTCATGCGTAAATGTCTTCTCGAGTAGAACACAAAAGTTTTTTGTGGGCGGTGATGTGCGATTTGCTGCCCTCCTTAGTCTTTTCTTGATTCCGCGGTATTGTTGGATCGAAGCGGCTCGGACCGACATTACTCGTACGCTTACGAGAGACTGGTTTCATCGCTACGAGTAACTCCGTTGCTCAAAGATGACTGGCGAGTGTCAGTTTCTCCAACTTTAGTTGAATCGGATTTGACCGAGGAGGTCCTTGGATGAGGTTAAATAGCAATTCATATATCTCCGTTGTGGTGTTTGCGTAAGTAAGATGCGATCCTACTAGATACCCATGGTCACCACGTAAAACATGCAACAAAATATCCTTTTATGCACCTTATTTTGCTTAGAACGACGGTAGCATTATGAGGTGATCTCTCACTAAAATTTCAAGACGAAATTGTGTTCTCCCCGACTGTGCACCATTGCTACAGTTTGTTGTTTCGAGACACCACGTGATGATCGGGTATGATAGACTCAACGTTCACATACAACGGGTGCAAAACAGTTGCACACGCGGAACACTCGGGTTAAGCTTGACGAGCCTAGCATGTGCAGACATGGCCCCGGAACACATGAGACCGAAAGGTCGGTCATGAATCATATAGTTGATATGATTAGCATAGGGATGCTTACCACTGAAACTATCCTCAACTCACATGATGATCGGACTTGAGCTAGTGGAATTGGATCATGAACTACTCAAATGACTGGAGAGATGTACTTTCTGAGTGGGAGTTTAGCAAGTAATTTGATTAAGTTAAACTCTAGTTATCTTGAACATAGTCTAAGTCCACTTTGAATATATTTGTGTTGCAGATCATGGCTCACGCGACAGTCACCCTGAATTTTAATATGTTCCTAGAGAAAGCTAAGTTGAAAGATGGTGGAAGCAACTTTGTAGACTGGGCTCGTAATCTTAAGTTGCTCCTGCAAGCTGGGAAGAAGGATTATGTCCTTGATGCTGCGCTAGGAGATGAACCACCCGCTACGACTGACCAAGATGTTAAGAACGCTTGGTTAACACGTAAGGAGGACTACTCAGTAGTTCAATGTGCAGTCTTGTATGGCTTAGAGCCAGGACTTCAACGTTGCTTTGAGCGTCATGGAGCATATGAGATGTTCCAGGAGTTGAAGTTTATCTTTCAGAAGAACGCCCGGATCGAGAGGTATGATACCTCTGATAAATTCTATGCTTGCAAGATGGAGGATAATTCGTCTGTCAGTGAACACGTGCTCAAAATGTCTGGGGTACTCAAACCGTCTAGCTGAGCTGGGGATTGAACTCCCGCAAGAGGCTATCACTGACATAATTCTTCAATCATTGCCGCCAAGTTATAAGGGCTTTGTGTTGAACTACAACATGCAAGGGATGAACAAGTCACCCGGCGAGTTGTTCGCGATGCTGAAAGTCGCAGAGTCAGAACTCCGTAAAGAACATCAAGTGTTGATGGTGAACAAGACCACTAGTTTCAAGAGAAACGGCAAAGGAAAGAAGGGTAATTCAAAGAAGAGAGGCAAACCTGTTTCCAATTCGAGGAAGAAACCCAAAGCTGGACCTAAGCCTGAAACAGAGTGCTATTATTACAAGGGTATGGGTTACTGGAAGCGCAACTACCCCAAGTATCTGGCTGATAAGAAGGCGGCCAAAGAAAAATAAGGTATATTTGATATACATGTTCTTGATGTGTACTTAACCATCTCTCGTAGTAGTGCCTGGGTATTCGATACCGGTTCTGTTGCTCATATTTGCAACTCAAAACAGGAAACGCGGAATAGGCAAAGGCTGGCGAAAGATGAAGTGACGATGCGCGTGGGAAATGGTTCCAAGGTTGATGCAATCGCCATCGACACAGTTTCACTTCAGTTACCATCAGGATTAGTTATGAACTTAAATAATTGTTATTTAGTGCCTGCGTTGAGCATGAACATTATATCTGGATCTTGTTTATTGCAAGACGGTTACTCGTTTAAGTCACAGAATGATGGTTGTTCTATTTCTATGAGTAATATCTTTTATGGTCATGCACCCAATGTGAGAGGATTGTTCATATTGAATCTTGATAGTGATAATACACATATACATAACATTGAGACCAAAAGAGTTAGAGTTAACAATGATAGCGCCATGTTTTTGTGGCACTGCCGCTTAGGTCATATTGGTGTAAAACGCATGAAGAAACTCCATACCGATGGACTTTTGGAGTCACTTGACTTTGATTCACTTGACACGTGCGAACCATGCCTCATGGGCAAGATGACTAAAACTCCGTTCTCCGGAACAATGGAGCGTGCAAGTGACTTGTTGGAAATCATACATACCGATGTGTGTGGTCCGATGAGCGTGGAAGCACGCGGCGGATATCGTTATTTTCTCACCTTCACTGACGATTTGAGTAGATATGGTTATGTCTACTTGATGAAACACAAGTCTGAAACATTTGAAAAGTTCAAGCAATTTCAGAGTGAAGCTGGAAATCATCGTAACAAGAAGATCAAGTTCCTGCGGTCTGATCGTGGGGGTGAATATCTGAGTTTCGAGTTTGGTGCTCACTTAAGATAATATGGAATTGTTTCACAGTTGACACCGCCTGGAACACCACAGCGTAATGGTGTGTCCGAACGTCGTAATCGTACTTTATTAGAGATGGTGCGACCTATGATGTCTCTAACCGATTTGCCGTTATCGTTTTGGGGTTATGCATTAGAAACAGCTGCATTCACTTTAAATAGGGCACCATCAAAATCCGTTGAGACGACATCATACGAACTGTGGTATGGCAAAAGACCAAAGTTGTCGTTTCTTAAAGTTTGGGGATGTGATGCTTATGTCAAAAAGCTTCAGCCTGAAAAGCTGGAACCCAAAGCGGAAAAGTGCATCTTCATAGGTGACCCGAAAGAGACAGTTGGGTATACCTTCTATCTCAAATCCGAGGGCAAAGTGTTTGTTGCTAAGAACGGAGCTTTTCTCGAGAAGGAGTTTCTCTCGAGAGAATTGAGTGGGAGGAAGATAGAACTTGATGAGGTTGTCGAACCTCTCATCCCTCTGGATGGTGGCGCAGGGCAAGGGGAAACCCCTGTCGTTGCGATGCCGGTTGAGGAGGAAGTTAATTATGATGATCATGAAACTCTGGATCAAGTTCCTGTCGAACCTCGCACGTCGACGAGACCGCGTACTACTCCAGAGTGGTACGGTAATCCTGTCTTATCAATTATGTTGTTAGACAACAATGAGCCTGTGAATTATGAAGAAGCAATGGTGGGCCCAGATTCCAACAAATGGCTGGAGGCCATGAAGTCCGAGATAGGATCTATGTATGAAAACAAAGTATGGACTTTGGAAGTACTACCTGAAGGCCGCAAGGCTATTCAGAACAAATGGATCTTTAAGAAGAAGACGGACGCTGAGGGTAATCACTAATGGGGACGGGGCCTTTTGTTGGAAATATGCCCTCGAGGCAATAATAAATTACTTATTATTATATTTCTTAGTTCATGATAATCGTTTATTATCCATGCTATAATTGTATTGATTGGAAACACAATACTTGTGTGGATACATAGACAAAACACTGTCCCTAGTAAGCCTCTAGTTCACTAGCTCATTGATCAAAGATGGTCAAGGTTTCCTGGCCATAGGCAAGTGTTGTCACTTGATAACGGGATCACATCATTAGGAGAATCATGTGATGGACTAGACCCAAACTAATAGACGTAGCATGTTGATCGTGTCTTTTTGTTGCTACTGTTTTCTGCGTGTCAAGTATTTATTCCTATGACCATGAGATCATATAACTCACTGACACCGGAGGAATGCTTTGTGTGTATCTAACGTCGCAACGTAACTGGGTGACTATAAAGATGCTCTACAGGTATCTCCGAAGGTGTTAGTTGAGTTACTATGGATCAAGACTGGGATTTGTCACTCCGTGTGAACGGAGAGGTATCTCGGGGCCCACTCGGTAATACAACATCACACACAAGCCTTGCAAGCAATGTAACTTAGTGTAAGTTGCGGGATCTTGTATTACGGAACGAGTAAAGAGACTTGCCGGTAAACGAGATTGAAATAGGTATGCGGATACTGACGATCGAATCTCGGGCAAGTATCATACCGAAGGACAAAGGGAATGACATACGGGATTATATGAATCCTTGGCACTGAGGTTCAAACGATAAGATCTTCGTAGAATATGTAGGATCCAATATGGGCATCCAGGTCCCGCTATTGGATATTGACCGAGGAGTCTCTCGGGTCATGTCTACATAGTTCTCGAACCCGCAGGGTCTGCACACTTATGGTTCGACGTTGTTTTATGCGTATTAGAGTTATATGGCTGGTTACCGAATGTTGTTCGGAGTCCCGGATGAGATCACGGACGTCACGAGGGTTTCCGGAATGGTCCGGAAACGAAGATTGATATATAGGATGACCTCATTTAATTACTGGAAGGATTTCGGAGTTACCGGGAATGTACCGGGAATGACGAATGGGTTCCGGGAGATCACCGGGGGGGGGGGGGGCAACCCACCCCGGGGAAGCCCATAGGCCTTGAGGGTGGCACACCAGCCCTTAGTGGGCTGGTGGGACAGCCCACAAGTGCCCTATGCGCCAAGGAGAAGAAAATCAAGAGAGAAAGAAAAAAAAGGAGGAGGTGGGAAGGAAGGGGGACTCCCTCCCACCAAACCTAGTCCAACTCGGTTTGGGGGGGGGGGAGAGTCCTCCCCCTTGGACTCGGCCGACCCCCTTGGGGCTCCTTGAGCCCCAAGGCAAGGCCCCCTCCCTCCCACCTATATATACGGAGGTTTTAGGGCTGATTTGAGACGACTTTTCCACGGCAGCCCGACCACATACCTCCACGGTTTTTCCTCTAGATCGCGTTTCTGCGGAGCTCGGGCGGAGCCCTGCTGAGACAAGGTCATCACCAACGTCCGGAGCGCCGTCACGCTGCCGGAGAACTCTTCTACCTCTCCCTCTCTCTTGCTGGATCAAGAAGGCCGAGATCATCGTCGAGCTGTACGTGTGCTGAACGCGGAGGTGCCGTCCGTTCGGTACTAGATCGTGGGACTGATCGCGGGATTGTTCGCGGGGCGGATCAAGGGACGTGAGGACGTTCCACTACATCAACCGCGTTCACTAACGCTTCTGCTGTACGATCTACAGGGGTACGTAGATCACTCATCCCCTCTCGTAGATGGACATCACCATGATAGGTCTTCGTGCGCGTAGGAAAATTTTTGTTTCCCATGCGACGTTCCCCAACACCTTTAGCCCCGGCCCGTAAGGGGCTTTAGTCCCGGTTCACCAACCGGGACTAAAGGGGCGGGACTAAAGGCCTAACCTTTAGTCCCGGCCCTGTTACAAGCCGGGACTAATGGTGCTCCACATGGGCGCCTCGTAGCGCCCCATGGGCAGGGCCTTTAGTCCCGGTTCGTTACACGGACCGGGACTAAAGAGTTTCAGATTTTGCTTATTTTTGGGTTTTTTTTGAATGAAATTATTTTTGGGTTTTAGGGTTTTAGGGTGTAGGTGTTCGGGAGATTAACGTGATGCCTCGTTTGGTGTTCGGGAATTAGTTTTCATATAATTTAAATAGAAATAATTATGCATATATATATAAGATTAACTTATCTTACAAGCGAGCATATATATACAATTATATGGAGATCTGAATTATCGGGACTAGAGCCCATCTATTCGATTACATGGACGAACATCAGTAATGGCCCCTAGCTACACTAAATCGTCCTTTGTCATCTATAGCTTCCGTCCTCAGAAAGGTCGCAAGCTCCTCTGCAACAGCAATCGCGCGTTGCTCTGGTAGGACCTTCGTCCTCATGGCCGTGTACTATATAAGAAGAGGAGATGAATATGAATATCAATCATGATAACAAAGAATGACGGGCAAAAATAGAGGTGTGAATGTTCATTGCTTACGTCGATTCTGTGATCCTTGTGCTCAGAGGTAAACATGCGAATGGTCTCGCAAACATAGTATCCGCATAGATGCGTTCCCCGTGGCTGCTGGTCGCACTTTACGAGAATAGAATATATATAATCAAAATAATAATCTAGCATCATAAATGTATTGAAAATAGAAGTATATCATACTACTACTTACCTGAGCCGCTCTAAAGGTCAGCTTCTCAGGAAAGTTACCGGGAGTCACAAACTTGAACCACTTCCAAACCCTGCCCGACAAGGATAATGATTTTCTAAGTTTTTCATTAATTGATCTATCAGAAAATCATCGAAAGAGACCGATAGAGCGCAAGAATGATTGAAATTACCCTTGGAGCATGTCCTGCAGGCTTTGGAACGGTTCCAAGGGTCTCGATACTGGGTCGAAGGCATCAACTCTTCCCTTATCTATTTGAATGTCCAACAGAATCCAATGGAAGCTGCACATGTATATATATATATATATGTGTGTGTGTGTGTGTGTTAGTAAATTATCAATTACACTTATAAGTGAATGGACACAATAGAGTAAAGACCCTCACCTGAAGTTGTATGGAAACAGTATGTGGTCACAGAAATTTTGATCTGTTAGAAACCTTAGAAGGTTTTCCTCCGTCTCCTTGGGTTTATCAGTTAGCGTCGCTATATGTATTTTATCTGGGTCAATAAACCCAATATTTAGGATGTTCTTACTTTTACAATCCAGAATCTTCATTCTGCATAATAGAGTACAAGTTATATATAGACAATGAATTGAAATAACTAAACAAGTTATATGTAGACAACGAATTGAAAAACTTACAGACAATACCAACTCATAAGAGATTTGTCGAGGGCGTCGCCATTGTACATCTGGAAGAGTTCATCAAAGTCGATATGGATTTCTTCGGGGCGGCCGTAGTACTCCCGTGGGACACTCAGCACGATCATCGTTCTCCCATTCTTTGATTCACTTAAATACCATGTATGCAAGTAACACATATTTGTTGGGAGATCATCTTTTCTCACCAAATGCTCTCCCATGACAAACTATGGCTTAGGGGCTACCACAGCCTTGGGTAACTTGTCGTCTTGGGAAGCCAGAACATCTTCAACCGAGACACCCCATTGAGCCGCCCACTCCTTTGCTATTTCAAAAGCTTGCCCCTGCACCGGAGGGGGAACATTCTTGGTTAACACCTTGAGGGGTGGGATCGACTGTTTGGCCTCTTGTCCAAGCTGAGGATCGTCTGATTTTTTCTTGCTTGTAGTTGAACTTGATTTGCTCCCACTTGCACTTGCACGTGATCTGCTCTTTTTCACTTCCTTCTGCAATGTGCGTGTATAGTCATCAGGCTTATGGTGTAAGTCATACTGTGATGGAATATTAGCATGAGGTACCTTTGGGAGGGGCGACCGTTTGCGCTTTGGGGGGCTCCGTTGCTTAGGAATCGTCGGCGGAGCGTTCTTGGTGGCACGCTCCTGCTTAGTATCCGGAGCGGGCGGCGGCGGAGACGGACGACCCAAGCCCGGCGGCGGTGATCGAGATGGACTCGTGTTGTGCTGGCCGACGTCATGTGGAGGGCTTGGAGGTAATGGAGGTGTAGGTGACCTGCAACGACTCGGAGGCGGTGTTGTCCTTGGGGCTGAGGCTGGAAGCTTGATGTAGTTCTTGTCCCATAGGATGACTCCACCCAGTACTTCTCCGAGTGTCCTCTCATCTTCGGGTCCAGCTATGTCGAGCTCCATATCATGAAACCCCGCCATGATTTCATCCACCCCGACTTTAGCAAAGCTAGCTGGAATCTCATGGCCATGCCAGCGTGCATCAGGGCCAGTCCGACGGCCACCTTCATGGATATGTTCTTGAATTTCTGATGGAGTTCACATGATGTTGACTCCTTGATTCCATCCACGGGGTAGCCGGGACCACCCTCTATCATTCTTCGTGCATCATCGGGCGGGGCCTCAGATTCAGCCACGCCGCTTTTCCGCTTAGATGGGGCGCCGGTAATAGCAAGTGCAGGATCTTCCTGGCGCACTACTCCTCTAAGCTCATCAATCTGCTTCTGTAGCTCGTTAATCCTGGCAAGCAACTGGTTGAACTTGTCATTCTCCTCATCCTGCTGCCGCTTCTTTGCTCTCTCTCGGCTTCTGTAAGTGTCTTGGTCTCTGGCAAACCCAAGCCACCACGGGTAAGAAGGCCGAAGCCTTGCGTTCGTCCTCCATGTTCGTCATTGCCGAGGACCAGTGTGAGCAAATCGTTCTCTCTATCTGCAGTGAACTTTCTTTTTCCCTCCTTCATTTCTTTCACTATCCTTTTCCAATTCTCCTGCGTATCCTAAGACCGTCACTGCAGATGAGGTCCCCTGTTTTTTCGTCGTACGAACCACCATGCGCAAGGAACCAACTTCTTGCTCTCAATTCCCACTCATCACGGAGTGGTTCAGGTACGATGCCTTTATCTAGCAGATCTTGCTCTTTCTTATCCCACTTTGGGATGGCAGTCTCATAGCCCCTGGCCCCAGCTTGTGGTGATATTTCTTCTTGTCGGCATTTATCTTGTTCTTTTCTGATAATGCCTGGGCATCTTCTGACTCCTTGTACTCTTGAAATGCCTTCCAGTGATTCGCCTGCTTGGCTAGATACCCCTCGAATACTGGCACTTTCTTTGTCTTCAGATAGTTTTTCCGTAGCTTCTTCTTCCAGCTACGGAACAATTCGGCCATCTTCTTTAGAGTCCACTCCTTGACTTTGGCCCTCAGTTTGTCTGCGGTGTGTTCATTCTCACATTCTGGCAGGTTGAAATGTGACATAAGATCATTCCAAAGATTATCTTTGTACCTTTCGGCGACATAGTCACTATCGGCTGCCCCTTTGCGCTTGTTCCACTCCCGAACGCTGATCGGGACGTGATCCCTAACGAGAACTCCGCATTGCTTCTTGAATGTGTCAGCAACATTCTTAGGAAGCTTGGGTTCGCCCGTAGGCAATATCACCTCAAAGGTGTAATGCGTTCGTGCATCCAACTTTCTAGTCGGGCCTCGTTTCGTAGCTTTGCTCGATGTGGAGGCCTAAGAGGGAGAAACATTCGTCAAATGAATGTATATGTATACAATATAGAGGTATCTCCAATATTTTTCACATATTACAAGTGATTGTCGAACTTCATATGTATACCTCGCCGGACTTTATTATTTCTTCACCGGCTTCTCCACCGGCTTCTCCATCAGTCGAGCTATCACCTTCTCCGTCATTGGACCTATCTCCTGCCCCATCGGCTTCATCTTCGTGTCGCTCGACCTCCATTCCATATCCGGAGGGGTTTAGATATGACGACGGAGATTCAGCTGGTTCAACGTCGGGGCCGTCTTTGATTATATCTTCGAGAAGTTCTTCCTCTTCGAGGTTCCTGATATGTGGATCCATAGTTCTGCAAAAAACGGACATTTGATTAACTAATAAACTAACAAACTATATAAGAGGGGTTGGAAACTTCGAAGTGTCGTTTTATATAGGAGGACCTTTAGTCCCGGGTCTTGGCTAGAACCTAAACTCTAAAATACCAGCCGGGCGGAGCCCAGTCCCGGACACTTAAGCAATAATCTAAGAAACACTATTAACACTTAAGCATATACACTATACAATAGCAAAATTAAATGACAAATTTTTTTTCTTCTTCTTGTAACCCTAGACTAATTTTTCCTCTTCTTCTAATTCTCCTCTTCTTCTACTTCTTCTTCTACTTCTACTTCTCCTCTTCTTCTACTACTTCTCCTCTTCTCTTCTTCTACTTCTCCTCTCCTCCTCTTCTAATTTTTTCTCTTCTTCTACTTCTCCTCTTCTTCTATTTTTCCTCTTCTTCTCCTCTCCTCCTCTTCTTATTCTCCTTTTTATTCTTTTCTTCTCCTCCTCTTCTTATTTTCCTTTTTCCTAATTCTACATATTACTAACCCTAATAATCTAGCAAAAACCTAATAACAATAGGAATTAAATGACAAAAAAAATCTTTTTCTTCTTTTCTTCCCTTTTTCTTCCTTTGTTCTCCTTTTTCTTCCTTTCTTCCCTTTTTCTTCTTTTCTTCTCCTTTTTCTTCTTTTTTCTCCTTCCCTTTTTCTTCCTCTCTTCTCCTTCCCTTTTTCTTCCTTTCTTCTCCTTTTTCTTCCTTTCTTCTCCTTTTTCTTCCTTTCTTCTCCTTTTTCTTCCTTTCTTCTCCTTTTTCTTCCTTTCTTCTCTTTTTTCTTGTTTTCTTCTCCTTTTTCTTCTTTTCTTCTACTGGCCCGAGTGTTGGGGAGGAGGGGGCGGGGGGCTTACCGGCCGGAGGTGTCGACGGCGCACGGCGGCGCGACGAGGAGGACGGCGGCGCGTGGCGAGGAGGACGGCGGCGGCGAGCAGGACGACGGAGACGGCGAGGAGGACGGCAGGCGGCAACGAGCAGGACAGCGGGCAGCCTGACGGCGTCGTCGAGTTCGTCGCTGTGCCGCGCCGGGCAGGAGAACGAGGAAGAAGGAGAGAAGGAAATGCGATTTGGGTTGGAAATTTTCTAACTCCCGCTTATATAGGTGGATCTTTAGTCCTGGTTCGGGGCTCGATCCGGGACTAAAGACCCCCTTTAGTCCCGAGTGGAGCCACGACCCGGGACTAAAGGCCCTTTTTCGGCAGACCAGAAGGCCGGAAGCAGGGGCCTTTAGTCCCGGGTCGTGGCAAGAACCGGGACTAAAGGTTAGGCTATTAGTCCCAGTTTTAGACAAAAGCGGGGACTAAGTGTTGCTTATATAAACCCTCGCCCCTGCCCACCATATCCCCTGTTTTTTGGTTGTTGAAGTGTGACCATGCCATGCTCTTGCCACTCTAGTTCATGCACATGACGTGTTCGATGAAATGCCCGAGCCACTCTACTTAAGCTTTCTCCTCTCCAAGCTCAACCTCCAAGCTCCATTTTCCTTAATATTTCTCTAGGTTTGGTCGTGCACCAACTGCACAAGTGTTTTAAAAGGTTAGCTACTTCATCCTTTCATTCTTCACTGCTAGTGTAGCTCATTTCAAATGCTCAAATTAACTTCTTAGAGTCTGCACATGCGTAGGGTGTCGTCCCGTGCCCGTCCTCACCATTGTCGATCGCCCCGTGCCGATCTCGTCGCGAGCACCACTGTGGTGAGCCTCTTGTTCTTATCTTCTTTTTAAAAGAAAAAAAAATCTTACTTGTATGATTTAGATACATACTTGTATAAATTACTCACTTTCATTATTTTTTGTTATTATATAGTGCGATGGTTTTGGTATCCGCCTCCGTCGGCCCTCGTCCTGTCTATGATTCGGATGTGGTATATATTATCTTTTATAACTATTTGTTTTATTTAGTGTTTATGACAATTATGACGACCAACGTGACATATATTTTTTAATCTAGGAGGTATGTGAACCGGAAATTCCAACCCAAATAGAAATTCTTGTCGAGAAGTTAAATTTGGTTGAAAAAGAAAACAAATACTTGAAGAAAAAATTGAAAATAATTGAGGATAAGAATATGGAACTGGAGTTACATGTCGCCGATGTCATCGATGATCGCAAGATGAAGATCGATGCGATGCGGTTGAAGATGGATGAAATGCGCTTAAAGATTAGGAATATTAGAAAATATGCCATTGATAAAGAGGCTTGGTATCATTATGCTGTTGGGTCAATTGTTACCTTAGTTGCGATTTTGATCGCATTTTTTGTTTTATTTAAATGTTTTACATAGTTGTATGTTGTTTTATGAGAGAACTTTATGTATTTATTTTTTGCAATAATAACATTTGATCACTACTGTTCTTTGGCTTTAATGTGATGATGAACTTGTATTAATTTGGTCATATGTTCTGCAATGGTATTTTGATATATTTAATTTCATAATAGAGATGAATCGCCAATGATAATATTTAATTTCATAATATGGTTTTTTGAACTTATATCAGGGTTTCGAACGAGATCTCATCTCTTACAAATGGATTTCATTTTTTTGAACTTATTTGAACTCCATACTTTTTGTGTGTTCAAAATGCACCATTCAAAGGCACATCACAAAATTTCAACAATTTCGGACTTCATTTGGTATATTTCGTGCATTTACTTATTGTTTTTTGAACTAGTTGACCCTGAAATTGAAAAGCACTACAAATGAACTCTGAAAATGTTGAAAGTTGGCATGCTATCATCATTTCACCCACATAGCATGTGTTAAAAAGTTGAGAGGGCTACGACAAAAACTGGATGCACTTCGTGTACAAAACGGACAATCACTCTCGAAGTATCAGGGTTTCGAACGAGAACTCATCTCTTACAAAGGGATTTCATTTTTTTGAACTTATTTGAACTCCATACTGTTTGTGTGTTCAAAATGCACCATTCAAAGGCACATCAAAAATTTCAACAATTTCTGACTTCATTTGGTATATTTCTGACTTCGTGAAAATGAAAAGTGTTTGAAATTTAGTACATTCCATACATGCATTACATAAAAGGTTTAATACATTATTACATTATTGCACCAATATTCCTATCTATTATTTCTGTTTTCTTCTGGGTCGTAGCCATGGAGAATCTTCATCATTCAGTAGGATGCTTGGGTCAGTTTTCACTTTGAAGGGCGGAATTTCATGAAACTTATTATAATCTTCTGACATGTCTGTCTTGTCATCTACTCCCACGATGTTTCTTTTCCCTGAAAGAACTATGTGGCGTTTTGGCTCATCGGATGATATCCTCTTTTGTTGATTTCTTTTTCTCGTTTTTGTAGACATGTCCCTCACATAGAAAACCTGAGCAACATCATTGGCTAGGACAAATGGTTCGTCCATGTACGCAAGATTGTTGAGATCCACTGTTGTCATGCCGTACTTTTGGTCTACAACTACCCCGCCTCCTGTCAGCTTCAGCCATTTGCACCGAAACAAAGGGATCTTAAAAGTAGGTCCATAGTCAAGTTCCCATATCTCCTCTATGTACCTGTAATATGTTTCCAAACAGTGCCCATTCTCGTCTGTTGCATCAAAGCGGACACCACTATTTTGGTTAGTGCTCTTTTTATCTTCGGCAACCGTGTAAAATGTATTCCCATTTATCTCATACCCTTGGAAAGTACATATAGTCGAAGATGGTGGCCTGGCCAAACAGTACAGCTCATCTCCAACGGTGTCGTCATTCATGAGATGTGTCTGCAACCAACTGCCGAAAGTCTTCTCGTGTTCCCCTTTAATCCAAGAGTCAGCCTTCCCCGGGTTTTCGGAGCGTAGAATATTCTTGTGTCTCACGATATACGGAGCCACCATGGTGGAATTGTGTAGAATTGTGTAGTGTGCTTGATAGAAAGAATGCCCGTCCATACATACTTTTTCTTTCCTTCCTAGTGTGCCTTTTCCTGTCAGCCTACCCTCATACCGAGATTCAGGAACACCAATCGGCTTAATGTCAGGAAGAAAGTCCACACAAAACTCAATGACCTCCTCTGTTCAATAGCCCTTGGAGATGCTTCCTTCTGGCCTAGCACGGTTATGAACATATTTCTTTAAGACTCTCATGAACCTCTCGAAGGGGAACATATTGTGTAGAAACACAGGACCGAGAATTCTAATCTCTTCGACTAGGTGAACTAGGATGTGTGTCATTATATTGAAGAAGGATGGCGGGAACAACAACTCAAAGCTGACCAGACATTGGACCACATCAATCTGTAACCCTGATAGACTTTCTCGATCGATTACCTTCTGAGAAATTGCATTGAGGAATGCACATACCTTCAGAATTGCCAGGCGAACATTTTTCGGTAGAATTCCCCTCAATGCAACCGGAAGCAATTGCGTCATAAGCACGTGGCAGTCATGAGACTTTAGGTTTTAGAATTTTTTGTTTTTCATATTTACGATTCCCTTTATATTCGACGAGAAGCCAGTCGGGACCTTGATACTGAAAATGACTTCAAAGAAGATTTCCTTCTCTTCCTTGGTAAGAGCGTAGCTGGCACGCCCTTGAAACTGCCCTGGATGCATGCCATCTCTTCCTTTATGACGTTCCTGGTCCTCCCGTGCTTCCGGTGTATCTTTTGACTTCCCATACAAGCCCAGTAATCCTAGAATATTCACGCGGAGATTCTTCGTCAGGTGCATCACGTCGATTGCCGAGCGGACCTCATGGACTTCCCAGTAGGGTAGCTCCCAAAATATAGATTTCTTCTTCCACATGGGTATGCGCTTATCAGGGCCGTTAGGAACATGTTGGCTGCCAGGACCCTTTCCAAAGATTACTTTTAAATCTTTGACCATATCAAATACTTCAGCACCAGTACGGATGACAGGCTTCCCCCGGGGTTCTGCCTTGCCATTGAAATGCTTGCCTTTTTTCTTTAAGGGAAGCTTGGGCGAAAGAAAACGACGATTGTAGGGGTACACATTCTTCCTACATTTGTCTAGATATATACTTTCTGTCTGATCCAAACAGTGCGTGCATGCATTGTATCCCTTGTTTGACTGTCCTAAAATGTTACTAAGAGCAGGCCAATCATTGATGGTTACGAAAAGCAACGCTTGAAGGTCAAATTCCTCTTGTTTGTGCTCGTCCCACACACGTACACCTCGTTCGGCCCACAGCTGTAAAGGTTCATCAACTAATGGCCTTACGTACACATCAATATCGTTGCCGGGTTGCTTTGGACCTTGGATAAGCACTGGCATCATAATGAGCTTCCACTTCATGCACAACCAAGGAGGAAGGTTGTAGATACATAGAGTAACGGGCCAGGTGCTGTGACTGCAACTCTACTCCCCAAAAGGATTCATGCCATGTGTACTCAGACCTAACCATAAGTTCCTTGCATCAGCTGCAAATCTCGGGAACTCTCTCTCGATTTTTCTCCACTGCCGACCATCATCGGTGTGCCTCAACTTATCGTCTTTCATACGATCTTCCATGTGCCATCGCAACAACTTCGCACGATATTTATTTCTGAACAGACGTTTCAACCGTGGTATTATAGGAGCATACCACATCACCTTGGCAGGAACCCTCTTCCTGGGTGGCTCGCCCTCAATATCACCAGGGTCATCTTTTCTGATCTTATACCGCAATGCAGTGCATACCGGGCATTTATCCATATTCTCGTACTTCTCACCGCAGTAGAGGATGCAGTCATTAGGGCATGCATGTATCTTCTGCACGTCTAATCCTAGAGGGCAGACAAGCTTCTTTGCTTCGTACATGCTGGCGGGCAATTCGTTCTTTCTTGGAAGCATCTTCTTCATCAGTACCAGCAACTTTTTGAATGACGAGTCAGTCGCACCGGTCTCTGCCTTCCACTTCAGCAATTCCAGTGTGCTACCCAGCTTCTTCTGGCCATCTTCACAAGTTGGGTACAACAATTTGTTGTGGTCCTGTAACATCTGCTCGAACTGCAACCTCTCCTTTTCTATGTCGCAACCTCGCCGTGCATTAGAAATGACCCGGCCAGGATCATCAGCGGGCTCATCTGGTTCCCGGTCTTCATCCTGATCTTCTTCTTCATTGTCTTCCATTGCGGTATCAGCATACTTAGGGAACATAGATCGGTAGTTGTCATCATCGTTCTCTCCTTCTTCATCGTCGTCTTCCATCATAACCCCTCTTTCTCCGTGCTTGGTCCAAACATTATAGCACGACATAAAACTGGACAGAAGCAGGTTGCTCTAAATGACTCTTGAGGAAGTGTAATCCTTCTCATTCCGACATTCAACACATGGACAAAACATATAGCCACCACCATGCTTGTTCGCATCGGCTGCATCTCGAAAAGAATGCACGCCTTCTCTATAAGCGGCTGTGCGTCGATCACCGTACATCCATGGATGGCTCATCTGCGTTATACGACAGTATATCAAATACAATCACGATCCTAAAAATTAGTACCGCACGGTCTAAACGAGGAAATATAGTTGCTAACCTTTTAGAATAAATAGAAATAAAGAGGAAGAGGTTTAAGCGTGGCTCAGGCATCTCATATCGTAGTTGTGTTCGGTGAACTGAAGCGGCATCGCTCTAACACACATTTCAACAAACACCTCTAGTGCATCAAAAATAAGTGGAGAGCTAGCACACACCCACAATCCTCCATCCAAGAAAAATGCAAGGAAGAGGGGAGAGGTGGGCTGTGCTATATATAGGCAGAGGACTTTAGTCCTGGTTTGAGACACAAACCGGGACTAAAGGTGGCGCACATGCAGGCTGCCCACTGCGTAGCCCTTTAGTCCCGGTTTGGGACACGAACCGGGACTAAAGGCTCCTTACGGGCCGGGACTAAAGCCTCGAGGGAGGCATTGAGAATTGGGGCGACATGGCCGGGCCTTTAGTCCCGGCCAAGAGGCAGGCCGGGACAAAAGGGTCCCGGCCAAAGGCCCGTTTTCCACTAGTGAATGTGACCGTTTATAAAGCTCGACTTGTGGCAAAGGGTTTTTCACAAGTTCAAGGAGTTGACTATGATGAGACATTCTCACCCGTAGCGATGCTTAAGTCCGTCAGAATCATGTTAGCAATAGCTGCATTTTTCGATTACGAAATCTGGCAGATGGATGTCAAAACGGCGTTCCTTAACAGTTTCCTTAAGGAAGAGTTGTATATGATGCAACCCGAAGGTTTTGTCCATCCTAAAAATGCTAACAAAGTGTGCAAGCTCCAACAATCCATTTATGGACTGGTGCAAGCATCTCGGAGTTGGAATAAACGCTTTGATGAGGTGATCAAAGCATTTCGGTTTATACAAGTGGTTGGAGAATCTTGTATTTACAAGAAAGTGAGTAGGAGCTCTGTGGCGTTTCTAATATTATATGTGGATGACATATTGCTGATTGGAAACAACGTGGAGTTTTTGGAGAGGATAAAGGATTACTTGAATAAAAGTTTCTCTATGAAGGACCTAGGAGAAGCTGCTTAAATTCTAGGCATTAAGATCTATAGGGATAGATCGAAACGCGTGATAGGACTTTCTGAAAGTACATACCTTGATAAAGTTTTGAAGAGGTTCAAAATGGAACAGTCCAAGAAGGGGTTCTTGCTAGTTTTACAAGGTACGAGATTGAGTAAGACTTAGTGCCCAGCAACTGATAAAGATAAAGAGCATATGAGCACCGTCCCCCGTGCTTCAGCCATAGGTTCTATCATGTATGCAATGTTGTGCACTAGACCGGATGTTAGCCTGCCATAAGTATGGCAGGCAGGTTCCAGAGTAATCCAGGAGTGGATCACTCGACGGCGCTCAAGAATATCCTGAAGTACCTGAAAAGAACTAAGGAGATGTTTCTCATGTATGGAGGTGACGAAGAGCTCGCCGTAAAAGGTTACGTCGATGCAAGCTTTGACATAGTCGCAAACCGGATACGTATTTATTCTTAATGGGGGTGCGGTAAGCTGGTGCAGTTCCAAGCAAAGCATCATAGCTGATTCTACATGTGAAGCGGAGTACATGGCTGCGTCGGAGGTGGCTAAGGAGGGTGTCTGGATGAAGCAGTTCATGAAGGATCTTGGAGTGGTGCCAAGAGCACTGAATCCAATAACCTTGTTCTGTGACAACACGGGTGCCATTGCCTTAGGAAAGGAACCACGGTTTCACAAGAAGACCAGACACATCAAACGACGCTTCAAGCTCATCCGCGACTACGTCGAAGGGGAGGACGTAAATATATGCAAAGTGCACATGGATCTGAATGTAGCAGACCTGCTGACTAAACCTCTTCCACGGATAAAGCATGACTAACACCAGAACTGTATGGGTGTTAGATTTATTACAATGTAATTCACATGGTGATGTGAGGGCTAGATTATTGACTCTAGTGCAAGTGGGAGACTGTTGGAATTATGCCCTAGAGGCAATGATAAATAAGTTATTATTATAGTTCCTGTATCAAGATGATCGTTTATTATCCATGCTATAATTGTATTGAATGAAGACTTAGATACATGTGTGGATACATAGACAAAACACTATCTCTAGCAAGCCTTTGGTTGGCTAGACAGTTGATCAAGGATAGTTAGGGTCTTCTGACTATGTACAAGGTGTTGTTTCTTGATAACTGGATCACATCATTGGGAGAATCATGCGATGGACTAGACCCAAACTAATAGACCTAGCATGTTGATCGTGTCATTTTGTTGCAACTGTTTTCTGCGTGTCAAGTATTTATTCCTATGACCATGAGATCATATAACTCACTGACACTGGAGGAATACTTTGTGTGTATCAAACATCACAACGTAACTGTGTGGCTATAAAGATGCTCTACAGGTATCTCCGAAGGTGTCTGTTGAGTTAGTATGGATCAAGACTGGGATTTGTCACTCCGTGTGACGGAGAGGTATCACGGGGCCCACTCGGTAATACAACATCACACACAAGCCTTGCAAGCAATGTGACTTAGTGTAAGTTGCGACATCTTGTATTACGGAACGAGTAAAGAGACAAGCCGGTAAACGAGATTGAAATAGGTATGCGGATACTGACGATCGAATCTCGGGCAAGTAACATACTGAAGGACAAAAGGAATGACATACGGGATTATATGAATCCTTGGCACTGAGGTTCAAACGATAAGATCTTCGTAGAATATGTAGGATACAATATGGGTATCCAGGTCCTGCTATTGGATATTGACCGAGGAGTCCCTCGGGTCATGTCTACATAGTTCTCGAACCCGCAGGGTCTGCACACTTAAGGTTCAACGTTGTTTTATGCGTATTTGAGTTATATGGTTGGTTACCGAATGATGTTCGGAGTCCTGGATGAGATCGCGGACGTCACGGGAGTTTCTGGAATGGTCCGGGGACGAAGATTGATATATAGGATGGCCTCATTTGATTACCGGAAGGTTTTCGGAATTACCGGGAATGTACCGGGAATGACGAATGGGTTCCGGATGTTCACCGGGGGGGGGGGGGGGGATCAGCCCACCCCGGGGAAGCCCATAGGCCTTAGGGGTGCCGCACCATCCCTTAGTGGGCTGGTGGCTAAGCCCAGAGAGGCCCCTGCGCAGGGAGATAGAAAATCAAAGGGGAAAGAAAAAAAAGGGGAACTTGGAAGGAAGGGAAGGACTCCACCTTCCAATCCTAGTTGGACTAGGATTGAAGGAGGACTCCTCCTCCCCCCATCGGCCGAACCCCTTGGGGCTCCTTGAGCCCCAAGGCAAGGCCCCTCCCCCCCTATATATACGGAGGTTTTAGGGCTGATTTGAGACAACTTTTCCACGGTAGCCCGACCACATACCTCCACGGTTTTTCCTCTAGATCGCGTTTCTGCGGATCTCGGGCGGAGCCCTGCTGAGATTAGATCACCACCAACCTCCGGAGCACCGTCACTCTGCCGGATAACTCATCTACCTCTCCGTCTCTCTTGCTGGTTCAAGAAGGCCGAGATCATCGTCGAGCTGTACGTGTGCTGAACGCGGAGGTGCCGTCCGTTCGGCACTAGATCGTGGGACGGATTGCGGGACGGTTCGTGGGACGGTTCACGGGGCGGATCGAGGGACGTGAGGACGTTCCACTACATCAAGCACGTTTATTAACGCTTCTGCTGTGCGATCTACAAGGGTACGTAGATCTGAAATCCCCCTCGTAGATGAACATCACCATGATAGGTTTTCGTGCGTGTAGGAAATTTTTTGTTTCCCATGCGACGTTCCCCAACAGGTTTGCCCGTCAAGAAGCACGATGGGAAGCTCGAAGGAGATGGTCTCAACAACGGCCGGAGGGAATTGCACGTGGACTACTCGGATCGACGGAACAACTTTGACAGGGCTAACTTAGTAGTGCTACAACACCTAGATGTGGCAGATGATTATGTGGCACGACACAAATAAAGCATCACAAAGAAGTATTGTGATAAGGGGATGCTCAAGACGGACGAGGAAGTTACTGTGGGGCACAACGCTACTTTCTTGCGTTGGTTCAAAGATCAAGTTCTTGAAAATCCCCCGGAAGAGGGCAGTTTGGACGGATTACTCATACACGCCTTAGCACATGGCCCTGCGCCCAAGCTCGCGACCTATCAGTCCTACGATATCAATGGGTACACGTTCTACACAGAGGCCAAAGACATGGACAGTGATTACCAGAACTCCGGGGTGACAATTCAATGCGTGACCGACGCCAACGGCACAAGTGAAAGATTCTATGGAAGGGTCGAAGAGATCTGGGAGTTTGACTATGCTGGAAGGCATGATGCGACAATGTTTCGTGTCAGATGGGCCAAGGACGTCGTAAGAAAAAATAAGTATTTCGCCATCATGTTTATACCTGACGCGAAGATTACTCCCGTGAACGTTAATATCATCGCCAAAAATGAGCCAAGGGTGCACGCTAAGCACATGACACAATGCTTCTTCATAACCGACCCCGCCAATCCCATCCGTGTTTTCGTGAGGAGATCCGAAAGGAGCATCGTAGGAATGGATGGAGTCGCTAACGAGGAAGACTACGACCAATACGGCAACCCGATGAGGGAAGATGACGAAGATGATGAAGCATACGTGAAAAGAAGAATCAAGATTACATGGCGGCGGAAAGATCGTACTTCATGGCTCCGGAAAAGTCACAAGGAGGGGCTCAATTACTCGGCAACGAACAAGAAAGGGAAGAAGCTCAATGTGAAACGTCGTCGACGCAGCTGAGCAAAAACCTACATTTATATATTTGTATCTATTTTGTGTAAGCACTTAAGTAACCATTATTGGTCAACTGATATGTTACCACATGCATGGTTCCGGTGATATTCGCGCATTGGGGGAGAAGGAGACGCCGTTGTCGTCGGGAGAAAATTAATAATAAAAGGAAAAGAAAAGTAAACATAAAAGGAAAGAAAAATAATAAAAAGAAAAGAAAAATAATAAAAATAAAGTAATAAAGAAACATAATAAAAAGAAAGTAATAAATAAAATAAAGGAAACCGCTATAGCAGTAGCGCTGGAACTAAACCAGCGCTACGGCTAACTGTTATAGCAGTAGCGTTGGTACTAAACCAGCGCTACGGCTAACTTCTATAGAAGTAGCGCTGGATCTAAAAAAGCGCTACCACTAGTTTGAGTTAACCGTCATGCGCCCTAAGTCCCCAATTCCTCCTTGCCACCCCTGTTTCTTCCCCAATTCCTGCCCCCGCCGCCCGTGTCCACCCAGCGTCGCCGTCACCCGCAGCGCCGCCCTGACTCCTTCCCGCGCCGCCCCTGACTCCTCCCCTCGCCGCCCCTGACTCCACCCAATGTCATCGTCGCTGCCCCGAGCTCTCGCATCGGCGCCGCCGCCCCTACCTGTCGGCTAGGGTTGAGGTCAGGCCCTGACAGGTACCCGACGACCCCCACCTTTCTCTCTCTCTCTCTCCCTCCCTCCCTCTCTCTCTCTCTCTCTCTCTCTCTCTCTCTCTCTCTCTCTCTGACAGTGCTCTTCGGCAGCAGGTACCCGACCCACCTCCCCCCGGCAAGGTGCTCTTCGGCAACAGGCTTTGGTATGCCTTTTGATAAAAATCGTAGTTTGATACACTAATTTTGAACTAGTGGTCAAAAATTCTGATGTTTTGAACTAGTGGCCAGAAAATGTGGCAAAAAATATTTTCCCTAGTGAAACAATTTGCCTTTCTCAGATTCGGCGTAGGTCATTGCATTGCATCTCTTTGCTAGTACTTGTGATGGTGTCAAGAGAATTCCATTTATTATTTTCTGTTTATATTTGTATAATTAATCTTGTGATGGTGTCAAGAGAATTCCATTTATTATCCACATGGTATGTGAGTGGCCTATGTTTTGCCGGAATGTTGATTCATTTCCGTTCTGGCAAATTTCACGCGCTCCATATGTCCACTTTTTAGCAAAGGTCATGCCAAAATTTTCGGCATGACTTGTGCTAGAAACTAGGACATATGGAGTACCCGGGATTTGCCGGAAGGGGAATGAATTAACATTCCGACCAAATATAGGCCCCTTTTTTCTCTTCATTATATGTTTTATTTACAATTGTTGCATAGGAAGCATGTCTACCGACGCCGAAGTCGTGGGTGGTTCTGCTCAGTCCGCAGGCCCCATGGAAGCAGCAAATCACTATTTTGATTACCTGGACGAACACCAGATGGGGTTGCATGGTGGCGGCAGTGGTCCCAACCCCGACCCCAACGCCGACACCGGCACTAGCACCGACGCCGCCCCTGAGACCGGCAATGATGATGTCGTAGCCGGTAAGCACCGAAGAAGAAGAGGACATGAAAACCAAACGAGCTTGGCATTAGACAAATTGTGGTCATGGAGATTCACCCCTTGAAGTTAGAGCCAATGGCGCTAGAGGAAGCGCGCAAGTGCTGGGACAATAAACTTGGATGTATCCTCAGGGTAACTGCCAAGATCAACGACGAGAGGTTGAAGCAGATACCACATATGGAGCACATGCTCCTAAAGAAGTTGCACAATAGGTTCATGTTCCCCGGCCGGAATGAAAAGGAATATAAAGAGCCGTGGCATGACCCTGTCATGAAAAAGATAAATGAGAAGGGGATGGTGACGTTCACCAACGACTTGTCCTTCTAGAAAGTTCGGGTGAAAAAAGCGGTTGGGAAGGGTGAACTGTGGTCCAAGATTCATGCTGATAATCCGACATTAACGGAAGAGGACTTTACAAAATTCCTTTTGAATTGCGAACAAGAAGAGGTCAAGGCAAACTCGGATAAAATGAAGGTGCTCCAGGCGAGGAACACGCTTCCCCAACACCGGCACCAGCACTGGCACCGGCACCGACACCGCCCTCGAGACCGGCAACGATGATGTCGTAGACGGTAAAGCACCGAAGAAGAAGAGGACACGAAGAGCAAACAAGCTTTGGATCGGACAAATTGTCACGGAGATTCACCCCAGGAAGTTAGAGACAACGGCGCCAGAGGAAGCGCGCAAGTGCTGGGGCAATGAACTTGGATGCATCCTCAGGGAAACCGCCAACATCAACGACGAGAGGTTGAAGTAGATACCACATATGGAGCACATACTCCTAAAGAAGTTGCACAATAGGTTCATGTTCCCCGGCCGGGATGAAAAGGAATATAAAGAGCTGTGGGACGACCCCGCCATGACAAAGATAAACGAGAAGGCGACGGTGACGTTCACCAACGACTTGTCCTCCTGGAAAGTTCAATTGAAAAAAGCGATTGTGAAGAATGGACCGTGGTCCAAGATTCATGCTGATAATCCAACAATAACGGAAGGGTACATTGAAAAATTCCGGGAGAATTGCGATAAAGAAGAAGTCAAGGCAAAGTCGGAGAAAATGAAGGCGCTCCAGGCCAGGAACACGCCTCCCCACCGCCTCGAAAGCCGTGGTTACGAGGGAAGAGGCACATATGGGCCAAGGAGGACGCCGAACGTGAAAGTCTCGGGATCCCAGACCCCTTGGCGGAGTTCACCGACCCGTTGGAGCATGACTGGATCAAGGCCCGGTACAAGTTGGACAAAGTCAAAAAGATCTTTTACACGGACCCGAACACGAGGGAGTTCATGAGACTTCTGGTAATTGTTATATTACCACATTATCATATTAGCTTCCAACCAATTTGACTGCAAGTTTTGTCACATTAGTAATGTTGGAACTATGCCCTAGAGGCAATAATAAATTAGTTATTATTATATTTCTTTGTTCGTGATAATCGTTTATTATCCATGCTATAATTATATTGATTGGAAACTCAAATACATGTGTAGATACATAGAAAAAACACTGTCCCTAGTAAGCCTTTAGTTGACTAGCTCGTTGATCAAAGATGGTCAAGGTTTCCTAACCATAGACAAGTGTTGTCACTTGATAACGGGATCACATCATTAGGAGAATCATGTGATGGACTAGACCCAAACTATAAACGTAGCATATGATCGTGTGAGTTTATTGTTACTGTTTTCTGCATGTCAATGTATCTGTTCCTATGACCATGAGATCATGCAACTCCCGGACACCGGAGGAATACCTTGTGGGTTATCAAACGTTGCAACGTAACTGGGTGACTATAAAGGTGCTCTACAGGTATCTCGAAAGGTGTCTGATGGGTTGGCATGGATCAAGACTGGGATTTGTCACTCCGTGTGACGGAGAGGTATCTCGGGGCCCACTCGGTAATACAACATCACAACACGCCTTGCAAGCAATGTGACTAAGGAGTTCGTTACGGGATCTTGTATTACGGAACGAGTAAAGAGACTTGCCGGTAACGAGATTGAACTAGGTATGGAGATACCGACGGTCGAATCTCGGGCAAGTAACATACCGAAGGACAAAGGGAATAGTATACGAGATTATATGAATCCTTGACATAGAGGTTCAACCGATAGAGATCTTTGTAGAATATGTAGGAGGTAATATGGACGTCCAGGTCCCGCTATTGGTTATTGATCGGAGAATGTCTCAGGTCATGTCTGCATAGTTCTCGAACTCGCAGGGTCTGCACACTTAAGGTTCGATGACATTTCAGTTTTATTGAGTTATAGGTGTTGGTAACCGAAAGTTGTTCGGAGTCCCGGATGAGATCGCAGACATCATGGGGAGCTCCAGAATGGTCCGGAGGTAAAGATTGTATATAGGAAGTCCTGTTGTGGTCACCAGAAAAGTTTCAGAATCATCGATAGTGTACCGGGAGTGCCGCGAGGATACCGGGGACCATCGGAAGGGGTGTCACGCCCTGAGGGGCCTTATGGGCTGTGGGAGGATACAAACCAGCCCCTAGTGGGCTGACATAAGCTCCCACTAAGGCCCATGAGGTTTGAGAGGAAAAAATCCAAAGGTGGAAAGGGTTTCCAAGTGGAAAGGAGGAATCCTACTCCTAGTAGGATTGGAGTATGACTCCTCCACCTCCAATTTCGGCCAATCCTTGAGGGTTTGAGGCTGCCTCCTCCCCTCCCTCCCTCCTATATATACTAGAGGTATTGATGGTTTTTGAGACACAATAGAAAACAACCACGTGCTGCACTCTCTCTCTAAATCTGTTTCTCCTCTAGTTTCAGCGATGCTTAGGTGAAGCCCTGCTGCAATAGCACCACCACCACCACCACCACGTAGACGTGCTAGAGAACTCATCTACTTCTCCATCTTGCTTGCTGGATCAAGAAGGCCAAGATCATCGTCGATCTGTACGTGTGCTGAACGCGGAGGTGCCGTCCATTCGGCACTAGATCAGAATGGATCGTGGGACGGTTCGTGGGGCGGATCGAGGGATGTGAAGACGTTTCACTACACCAAACGCGTTTCTTAACGCTTCCTGTTGTGCGATCTACAAGGGTACGTAGATCCAAATCTCCTATCGTAGATGGACATCACCATGATAGGTCTTCGTGTGTGTAGGAAATTTTTTGTTTCCCATGCAACGTTCCCCAACAAGTATATCTATCTAAATCATACAAGTAAGAATTTAAAAAAAAGAAGAAGACCAGAATAAGAGGCTCACCACGGCGGTGCTCGCGACGAGATCCAAAGACCTGTTTTCTACTACTGATGTTTCAGAGATAAAAAATAAGCGTAAATCACCCAAAAGGGATGCAGCAAACATGTAGCTTAGGAGTAAGAAACAAGGGTCTTCATACAAACAGATTTCGCTAGAACACATAGAGCATCTCTAACAGATGCCCTATTATAGTCTTCATGCCCAAAAACCCGCTTTTTAGGACACCTATGGGCAAAAACGCAGCTCCAATAGATGCCCTAAGCGGTGCCCTAAAATTGGGCAGCCCTACTCCGTGCCCTTTATTTGGGGCAGAGAGGACCGCAAAAGAGACGTGCCCTATCCTTTCCACCGCGCGCGTGCCTAACCGCTCTTCCTCCTCCCGCTCTCCACCTACCTCCACCGCCCCGACAGGCCAAATCCGCCGTCGCCGCTCACATCCAGCCATCCACCGACACGCCACCGTCCCCCAATCGCATTCCCGTCGCCGTCCGCACCCGCCGCCGCGCCAAATCGCATCCGCCGCCACCTGCAAACCCTAGCCGCCGCCCAATAATCCCGTCTGTCGCCGCCGCCGCTCCCAAGCTCCCCTACCCCCAAATCGGGCCTGTCGCCGCCGCTCTCGTGCTCCCTAGCATGATCTCGTGCTCCGATCCATCCGCCGCCGCTCCCAACCCCCGCATGCAAACCCTAGCCACCGCCTCCGTCATGGCGCCGTCGAAGAAGACGAAGGCGAGCTCCTTCTATAAGGGCGTGCGGGTGAGGCCGTCGTGCCAGTGGAGCGTGTAGATGCAGCACGAGAGCGTGTGCTACTACCTCGGCACCTTCGACACCGCCGATTTGGACGCTCGGGCGTACGACGTCGCTGGATGGCGGCTCGGCGTTCCCGGGGAGGAGCTCAACTTCCCGGACATCACCTCCCTGCAGGACGCCATCTTCGTCGGGCCCCCGATGAAGAACCGGGTGAAGACCCGGTTGGGGAAGAAGAAGGAGGAGCTGGCTAGGGTGATTGAGACCGACGACGAGGCAGTGGCTCGGTTTGCTCGGGAGCATCCCGAGTACGTGCAATACAAACGCGAGTTCTTCTGGAAGCACGAGATAGAGAAGAAGAAGAAGCTCGGCGAGTCTGGACCATCAACGGTTATAATGGTGATCGAGTTAAGCTCCTCCTCCTTTGACTGGACATCGGATGGATCATCCGATTCGTCGGATGAGTTTGATTGTCGCACGTTGTGAACTCGAGTTCAAATCAAGTTAAGCTATGTAGAACCGAGTTTAGGATTATGAAATCAAGTTTAGGGTATGAAATTGTGTTCGAATGATGGTTTGTAGTTCGTAAGTTTGAAATCGAGTTCGAAAAAATGTTTGAATGTTGATCAAATGTGTGTAAAATAGGGCATCTGTTAGAATGTGTCCCGTAAAATAGGGCATCTAGAAAAGCAGAATTTTTTTTGATGCCCTAACATGCAAAAACAGATGTCCTATAGCACGAGAAACTAGATATAGGATAGGACATCTATCAAAGATGCTCTTAGTATAAAGTATATTCCCAATACAAAATAACAATAAACCGAAATTGATTCATCAATCTCAGTATAAAGTATTGCCGGTAATTGAGTACAGTGGCACAATAAGGATTACAACACAAATGAATGAAATGAATCAACGAGCAAAAAATTTAGTTTGAAATAAAGGAGAAAAGAAGACCGGAAGGCACATTGAAAAAAGCATGAACTGAACACCCTCTGCCATCAAGAGACCATGAACCGGTGTAGGGTTAATTGACGAGCCCGCACATCTTTCTGATCTCACCTTTGGTGCTGTCCTTCACTTCGATATTTCCCATCTTCACCATTGCATCCCCGAAATGTTTGTACCACTTGAGATCTCCGATGAGCCATTTAGTGTACTCCTGCACCAAGCTCTTCGTCTGCAGCGACGTCATGAGCGCCGCGTCAGAGGTGAAGAGCACTTTGCGATCGATCACGTTCCTGTAGTACTGGCTGTCCAACACGTCAACGGTCTTGTAGTCCTGCGGCACCATGGGATCACTACCGGCGGTGCAGTCCTGGGTCAGCTTCCCAGCGAACGTGGCATCCATCGACGTGTTGGAGTTGTCGTTGGCCGACGGCTGGAGACGGTTGCTGAAGGAGGAGCAGTGCGAGCGGCCGATGCTGTGCGCGCCCGAGAGCACGACCATGTCGGTTTGGCTGAGTGTCTTGTTGGCGAACATTTGTGTGAGTGTGTCGAGGTTGGCGAAGGGTGGAGGCAGGTTGGCGAGGGTCTCGTCTTTGAGGGACACGAACCCATCGTAGCGGCCGGCTGGCATGTTGAAGTTTATTTTGTAGGTGCTGAGTAACTTGCTAGCGTCACGGCCTGCGAAGGCGACGATGTCGGCGCACGAGACGACACCGGGACATTTTTCCTCGAGCTTCTTCTTTGCCGCGTCTATCACTTCGAAGCCACGCAGGCTCAGGTTCGGGATACCGAGCTTCTCGGGCTCCGGCTTGCCAGCGATCTTGTTCAGCAGGACAGAGGCATCGCAACCCTGAAATCCACGCCCAAGTAGAGTAACACGCATGCATGCATGCATGCAACGATAACATGCATTGTTAGTTTCTCAATCCTGGATTATCAATCAAACTTCATTTACGTATGAAATAACTATGTATATATACGTACCCGGACAAAGCAGTCGTGGAAGAAGAGGCGGATGAGCCCGGCCTTCACGCCGGCGGTGGTGTTGCGCACGGCATCCAACACAATGTTCTCCGCGTCAGGGCACTTGTCATCGTAGTAGCCGACCTCGAGCCCGGTGGCAGGTGGAGGCGGGGCAGGAGTAGAAGCCGGTGGGGGCGCGGGAGTGGTGGGAGTGGGGGTGGGATAGACCGGGGTAGCAGTAGGGCTCGGGGGAAGGGTAGACGGTGGTGACGGGGTAGAGCTGGTCGGAGGAGAAACTGATGGGGACGTTGCCGGCGCGCTGGAAGTCGGGGTGGGATATTCCGGTGTAGGGGTAGGGCTGGGCGGGGGAGTAGCCGGTGGAGGTGGGGAAGGGCTCGGCTGCGGAGTACCGGTTATGATGGGAGTGGGGTTGGGATAGGTGTAGCCGTAGCCGGATGCTTGGCAGGCCACGGAACCGAGCACCGCCAGTACGGCGACAAGGACAAGCCTGGCCATCTTCCTGTGCTCGTCTCCTCTTGCTGGATCGAGGAAGATAGGTTGAAGAAAACTTGCTGTTTCGCATGCGTATTTATAGTCATCTACAGCAGAAATCGCATGCATCTGTTCTACGGGCGTTTGGAGCGCACGTTTGCGAGTCAACCAGCTGTTGCCGGCCGCGAACGTGGTGACCACACAGTAGGCAAGTGTTGATGATGAACGCGGTGGCAGCTTGGTAGCGACTACGTGGCCATGATCGATTAATTTAGAATTAATATGTCAAGCAAATATGAAGAATTATAGGGGCATAACTGGCAACTGCAGGACTACTTACCATAATTTCGTAAATATGTACATTGTGTATTGACCTATTCCCCACAGAATATAAATACTAGGCTTTTCGATTTAAAATAATAGCTCATGGGGGTCGTCTTCTATATATTGTGTTGTACAGAGATAGTGTGTTACTTGAAACCAGAGTGTATTTATAGTTACTCATGTCTGATATTATTTTGTGCTAAGACGTAACAAAAGCCCCAGCTCCATCGTGGTAATTTTGTGAGAAAAGTTCTACAATGAAACAACGTGATTTGTTGGATGTATACAAATCGACGAGAGACTCATAGGGAAGAAACGCAACAAGTTCTACATGAAAGTTTTGTGTAGATTTGCACCTGGGCTGGTTAGGTGTGCAACCCTGTTTCTCAAGCAACTTCAACTTCAAGAGTTATCAAAAGTGATGTGGGTAGATTACTTAAAGATAAAAACTGAGTGTGCTCCTCTTTAGAAATATAGTTATTCAAGATCTTGGTAAAGATATGATGTAATCCCTTCATTTTTATATATAAGGTCACGAACTCATATTACAGATACGGAGTTCAAAATTAATACATGCTTTCAAAGCTAGTTTTTTTTATTTACTTAGATCATTAATACACCACATGCATGCAAAAAAACTGTATGGGTGAAGTAACTGATCGTTATTATGACTGCATGCCTGAAGAGTTAAATAGGTTGCTAGTTCGAGAAATATCATTAATGTTTGCCTCGATTATTGTTAGTGGTCTTGTCAAGATGCAAAATGTATATTCCGTAGTGGTCTGGTATAAGTAAATGGAGGGAATACTACAGTATATTCAGATAAGCAGGATTACTATTGATTATCCAATGACAATAAGATCGCTTGAATTTATGCTAATTTAAGTTACAATTAAAAAAGATTATTGGCCGGTGAGATGTTGGTCTCACTAAGCTTCCGCCTCTTCTGTTAGATGTAGAACAAAAATGTCAAAAATAAAATTATAACTTTTCATTGTACATTTCGTACTCATTTTTTATATGTAAATTATGGGTCAATTGCTCCTGTGCGACGTTTTTTAGGTGAATTGGAAGAAGTGGTACGTCTTTCGTCTGAATTGCTTGGGTGCGATGTTTCTGAACGAGGAAATATCCCACACACGACATGGCCCTTAATCTCAACTGATGCCCTCATTAGCTGTTAGGAGCTGGACCCACAACTTATCCACGTAAGCACGGGCCCTACTTGGCAGTGCATCTAGTTACGGGCCTCACTTGTCAGTGCATCAGGTCAAACGTGTCCCCGTGCCTGTCCGAATGGGTATCCCTGTCTGAATCTATGTTGCTCCCTCCTCTTCGTTCCCGGTGGTGAGCCAGCGGCGGCGGCGGAGCTTTTGTTCTGGGTGATAGCAGCGGTGGCGCTTTCGTTCTCGGCGACGTCGGTGGCTGTGGTGAGAGCCCTGTCCTGTTCTGGTACCCGTCCTGTTCTCCTCCGTGTTCAGTTAGATATCACCGCATCGCCTCTGCCCCCTCTGTTTTCCTCTGTTTTTGGTGGATTTGATCCAGATTGCTGGTTAGGAAATGGAATTCTTCAAGGATTGTGACACCGACAAGATGAAGGGCATGACTATACCTATCAAATCCACTTTTGTAAGTCCTTACTCCTCATGCCTTTGAACTCCGATGATGCACTTCAATGGTTGTAAAATATATTTGTATATGCAACCGCAATAATTTGTTGCCAATAAGAGCGTTGGGTCACCGCATGGTGCACCTTTCCTCATGGTCGGGGACGACGGGCCATCGTCACAGTCAAAGACGACGAGAAAGATGGAAAAATGAAGAAAAAAGTTGCAGCAACTCACCTGCCCGTGAATCGTTGATCTCGATGAGATTACAAAACTAAACAAAGGTATGATACAATATCAAGCCTACACCTAGCAGAAGCAAGATCCCAAGTAGAAGGAGAAACCTCAGATATTTTCTTCATCAAGCTCTTCACACAACCAGGACATAAGTATACAGAAGGTGGTTAAACCCTCAGCCTCTGCATCAATCGATGCATATGGTCATCTTTATTAATTATCCCACGGAGGTATGACAAGAACATATATCAAGCCATCCAAAGTCACCACTCACATCTGCAAACTTGATAATGGAGAATGCTCTCACTTCAACAGAGAACGGATAGGGGCAAAGCACCATGTATGGGAGGTTTAGGGTAGGAAGGACTAAAATCCTGTGAAATTTGAGGAGCACAGGATCAATATTTAATAGGGTTGCTTTGGAACTAGCTAATCTGGTCCAGAATAGAGATTTTGATGTGGCACTTACATACTGGCTTGGATGGAGCTGAAACTTGGAGGATATGAATATTTTAGGGTTATGAAGATGCTGTATAAATTTCATGCGATCTTGAAAAGACAAAATGGCACTTCCTTCACACAGCATCCTGCTGGACATAATCTTAGAAGAATTACTGGGAATAATTGGCTAAATAAAATGATCTCAAAATTGGTTTAGAGAGGTTTTATAGGTAGGAGAATGTCCTGGTAAAATTTCATAATTCATGGAGCAACATAAAGCATAGTTGCTTCACAATCCAAAATAATGACCAGAGACAAAGATTGATGCTATGGTCAGATGGTTTAAGGAGTGATGCTCAAATTTGGAGAAGCGGCATTATTTGAGCATTTTGAGATGATGGCAAACATTGGAAATTTGCCAAGAAGTATTTACTAGCTAAATTGAGTTGAATTTTGGCATGAGGCAATGATATGGATAGTAAAGAGTGCCCACAAATTTTGAGAGCAATCAAGTAAATAAAAAGGGTACTTACTTCACAACTTGACAGATAGGGCAGAATCAGAAGGAATATTTGAGGAATATTTTTAAACATGGCAAGGAAATATTTTGTCATATTTGACGAAGATATGACCCAAGGGATTTATGAGAATTATTTGGGAATCTTTGGAATGATAGAAATGGGGGTTGCTTCACAACTATTAAAATGAAACTTGGTTTCGCTGGAGCTAGGCTGACCAATGAAAGCGCAGCCCGCGGATCGCTGACGTAGCCCTATTTCTTGATCCATACCGTCCATTCATGGCGATCCAATGATACGAATAGGTGTGAGGTTTTGATGGGGTTTTGAGGGGGTTTTGATGGGGTTTTGAGAGGATTTCAAACGTTAGGGTTGAGCATACTTAATTAAAAAAATCAAAAAAATAGAAAACTCGTGGCAATCATCATTCTATGTGACTAACTCCATAGGAAAAATAAGAAATTTGGACTATTGAGTTTTTTTATGAAAACCTTCACAAACTTGGCTATCACGAACGAGGTTGTACGGTTTTCAATGTTAGGGTTGAGCATAATTAATTCAAAAAAAATCAAAAAATAGGAAACTTGTGGCAATCATCATTTTATGTGACTAACTCCATAGGAAAAATAAGAAATCTGGATTATGTAGTTTTCCATGAAAAAACCTTCACAAACTTGGCTATCACGAACGAGGTTGTATGCTTTTCAAAGATTATGGTTGAGCATAAGTAATTCAAAAAAATAAAAAAATAGAAAACTGGTGCCAATCATCATTCTATGTGACTAACTTCATAGGAAAAATAAGAAATCTGGACTATGGAGTTTTTCATGAAAAAACCTTCACAAACTTGTTTATCATGAACGAGGTTGTACGGTTTTCAAAGGTTAGGGTTGAGCATAAGTAATTAAAAAAAATAAAAAAAATAGAAAACTGGTGCTAATCAATTTGAGTTGTTATTATATGACAAAGTAAGAACATGTGTACTGGTTTTCCAATATTTTTTTTAGATTTTTTATGCTCATTTCAAACTTGGTCAAATCTAAGTTTGACAAACATTTAAACAAGTTTCAAACATGAAAATGACAAACCAAGCTTGAATCCTTCAAGTCACTCCAAAATTAAGCTTTTGTGATGTTTTTGAAAGTTTGAAGTTCAACACCCAAAACCACTTGTCTTCACACATGAGTTTCAAATTAGCTCCAAAGGGGGTAAATACCCCATTTCTAAACAAGTTTTTTTGTCCACCATGTCTAAAACAGCCAAATCAATTTGAGTTGTTACTATATGACAAAGTAAGAACATGTGTACTGGTTTTCCAATATTTTTTTTTTAATTTTTTATGCTCATTTCAAACTTGGTCAAACCTAAGTTTGACAAACATTTAAACAAGTTTCAAACATGAAAATGAAAAACCAAGCCTGGATCCTTCTTAGTCACTCCAAAATGAAGTTTTTGTGATGTTTTTGAAAGTTTGAAGTTCAACACCCAAAACCACTTGTCTTCACACATGAGTTTTAAATTAGCTCCAAAGGGGGTAAATACCCCATTTCTAAACAAGTTTTTTTGTCCACCATGTCTAAAACAGCCAAATCAATTTGAGTTGTTAGTATATGACAAAGTAAGAATATGTGCACTGATTTTCCAATATTCTTATTTATTTTTTTATTTTTTATGCTCATTTCAAACTTGGTCAAACCAAAGTTTGACAAACATTTAAACAAGTTTCAAACATGAACAAGAGAAGTTTCAATCATGAACAAGAGAAGTTTCAAACTTTAAACAAGGATATGCAGAAAAGATGATGGCTCAACTGAAAACAGTGCAACGATTCGAAATGTTCGAAAACAGAGCAAGGGCTGACCGGTCAATCTGACCCACGGGACAGGGAAGTCAGCGGGCGTAACATTAGTGTCGCACCAGAGCTACCTATACAGTGAAATGTGTCGTACCCTAGCTATTTCCTGATCTGTGCTGCTCTCGCCCACTCTCGCCCCTCGCCGCCGGCGACCCCCATAAAAACCATGCAATCCAGCCCCGCTGCAGATCAAGCGCCACCGTGCGACGATCATGAGGCCAGGATCTTCCAGCTCGCGCGGCGGCCATTCCGGCGGCGGAAACTGGAGGGCGAAGCGGCCGGTGCCTGACACAATTGTCTTTGACCGCGAACGGGCGGCACGGGTTGCTTCCGACGCTGCTCGAAAGCATGGCGCGCGAAGGTACACCAGCTGGGGGCTCGTGCCACCACGTGCGTACGCTCGGCGCGAGGTGGAGGAGTACGACCGCCAGATGGTGGCAACGGCGCGCTCGTCTGCCGCGGGCTCCTCTGCAGCGAGCTCCGCCATTGCACCCGCAATGTTGTCGCCTCCGAACATGGAGGGGGAGGAGCAGGGCTTTCTGCCGGAAGACTACGTCGACGACGGCGACCTCGACGGCGTCATCGCCGAGGTTATGGAGCGCACCAAGGAAAAGGCCCAGCGGGTCGCCGCGCGCCGGCAGAGGGAAGAGGAGCTTGACGAGATCCGCCTCCGCCAAGCCATCGAGGAATCCCGCGCCGACAGGGGGTGGGGCACCTCCGACTCCGACTCCGACTGACCGGCGCCGCTGCCTCGTCGGAGCCGCACCCCTGGGGCTCAGGTGAGCCCACTTTTGGAGATGTAGTAGGGGTGAGGTAGGAACTTAGGAGGCCGAGCTTAGGAGCCCGTGTAATCAAAATCGAAGGTCGAACTCCGACGAGCCCTTGTAATCGAACCCTATCTATGTTTGTTTCTGGAATGTTTCGTGGGAAAATGGATCTATGTTTGTTTGAATTCAGTCGATTTGCTTTTAAATGCTTGTAAATTTGCTTTTCTTAATCGGAGCCTGCTGACGTTGCCGTGCTTCATTGCCGCAGAAGAAGAAGAGGGAGGATGCGCGCTCAGGGGAAAACTGTTTGACAGTAGTCGCCGCCATCTGGATCCCATGCCGACGTGGATAAGCTGTGGGTCCCGCCCGGTTCCACCTAATCCTAATAGATATTGTGCTTAAGGGTCATGTCGCGCCTGGGCTATTTGTACGCACAGAACTGTCGCAGCATAGCCATTCTTGCCAACGGTGCCGGTTTACAGCCTTTTCGTATCGCACCGGGAGCTATTTGCCCGTAAATTAATGCTAACTTACATGTAGGGAGACTCTAAAAAGGAAACTATTTTCATTTCATATTTTCTGAAACGTGGCCTGTATGTGTACGGTTACTGCTATTATATGGAGAGTGAGGTAATTATATGACTCGTCATAATTACATGTGAGTAAAATACATCAAAGGTCCTAAAAGTATTACAAGTGTTTTAAGTAGGTTCTAAAAGTATGAAATCGTTCATCCGGGTCCTATATGTGTATTTTATCTGCGACTTTTAGAACCTACTTGACACACATGAAATACTTTTAGGATTTGTGGTGAACGGCTTATACAAATTTAGGACCCATGGTGAACGGTTTTAAATTTTTAGGACCTACTTGACACATTTAAAATACTTTTAGGACTTTATGTATATTTTACTCATTGTATATTACCATTATTTTTTTGAGAATGCAATAAGGAAATCTTGAGCTCCACTTTTTTGTTGCAAAATGTTAATACAGTTAGCAATCCGGAAAAGTATTTTTGACAGCGGATTACCTTGCTAGGCGAAACCTTCTACATAACGAGTATGAAGAACCAATGCTACTCTTCGTAGGAGGACGCAGATCATCTTGTTGTGCACTGTGATGTTTCATGCACCCTATCTCTACTCCTAATGGAGGAGTCTGTGGTTGTGATGGTAGGTCGTTGTTCGTTCGTTCGATCGCTTGGTCCACCCCCTTCCGTTCGTCTTTCCTTTCACCCGGTTTTCCATAACACGATTTTTTCTGGTTTATTTCCGGGCTGTCTGCCCCCTCCCCCGGCCCTGCCAATTGTGGTCTATTATCGTGCCTGGACTGTGTACCTGCCGCCTCCTCCCGATCCCATCCGTGCTGCCGTCCTCGGCCTAGCTCCGCTATCTGTCGGCGTCCTCCACTCCTCCTTATCTTTAGTTCATCCGCATGATCTACTCTCCATCTCTCATCTCTCCTATGTGGCGGTGGTCGTTGCTCGAAGGCAGCAGCGGCAGGACGTAGGGCATCAGGCAACCTAGGTAAGTTCTTCTCTCAGTGATCTCCACCAAAAAATGTATCAGCAATTATAGTCTAAGCGACACGAAAACTACAGATCCGTTTCATCTAACCTGGAAATTGCACGGTGTACGTCGAACGGAGGCCCTGATGAAGATATCGGATGATACGATGGTGGCAAGAATTGACTACTAGCTGGCATCTCCATGTGTTTGCTTGATCTGTATCTACGTGCTAGCTTACATCCCGTGCGGCCGTGCCTCCTGATGCGTGCAAAGGCCCAAAGGTACTGGCATGGAGGTTGTTTATACTTCCGTGCTAAACATGTCCTTATGTATTTTGGTAGTTCAAAATTACAATGGCTCACACAGAAAACAAAACGGACTGTTCCCACCGTCCATATTTCTCACGCGATCGAATCCTTCGCTCCCATGTAACCAATGGATCATCTTGTTTCCTAGCTTCAGGGCCCGACGAATTTATATACCAAGAACAACTCAGTACTGTTTTACGCAAAGAACAGCAGAGAGCACATCTTGTGATCCAATCGCCCAACCCGTTCTCCTCCATCGTAGGAGAGGTGTTGACACTATCGATGGGTGTACTCATGATGCTACTTGACGGGATAAAGACGGAGTCAATGGACCAGCACTGGACGGCGGTGCTACAGGTGATACACATCATGTCCGCGGGCATGGACGAAGTGGACCTCTTACGACGTTTTTATGCAAACTAGAAAAGGGCCCGTGCCTTGCTACGGGAGAAAAGAATAGTACACATTCTTAATTTACAAAATATGGTCTATGATCTAAGTATTTGTAGCTACGACCCAAACCAAGATGATCTTAGCCTAGAAAAGCGTAGTTCAAGATTCCAGAGGTCTTCTATTTAAACACGGATTGCATGTAGATTGAATACATAGAAAGAAACGGGCAAGTGATCTTCAATTTCGTCTCCAATCCTGATTTTGCTGTGATGTTCATCCATAATCCGGATCCGTACCCATATAAAGAAAGACGGATAATACATTATTGATTAAGATTGTATTATAGATAGTATTATTTTAATGCTTAACAGATAAAACAACAACATATTCAGAATCTACATATTTTTCTAATCTAAATTCATATATAATATTTTAAATTTAGAGTTACGATTTAGAAGTTATTAGTATTTAAAAAAACATTTGAGATGTATTATTTAATGCTTAATAGGTAAAACAACAACATATTCAGATTCTACATATTTTTCTAATCAAAATTCATATATAATATGTTAAAATTGGAGTTACGATTTAGAAGTTATGAGTATTTAAAAAAATATTTGTTATGTACTACGAATTTAATGTCAAAAACCTTAAGGGGTTTTCTATAAAACAACATGACGGACTAGTTGGAAATATGCCCTAGAGGCAATAATAAATTAGTTATTATTATATTTCTTAGTTCATGATAATCGTTTATTATCCATGCTATAATTGTATTGATTGGAAACACAATACTTGTGTGGATACATAGACAAAACACTGTCCCTAGTAAGCCTCTAGTTGACTAGCTCGTTGATCAAAGATGGTCAAGGTTTCCTGGCCATAGGCAAGTGTTGTCACTTGATAACGGGATCACATCATTAGGAGAATCATGTGATGGACTAGACCCAAACTAATAGACGTAGCATGTTGATCGTGTCATTTTGTTGCTACTGTTTTCTGCGTGTCAAGTATTTATTCCTATGACCATGAGATCATATAACTCACTGACACCGGAGGAATGCTTTGTGTGTATCAAACGTCGCAACGTAACTGGGTGACTATAAAGATGCTCTACAGGTATCTCCGAAGGTGTTAGTTGAGTTAGTATGGATCAAGACTGGGATTTGTCACTCCGTGTGAACGGAGAGGTATCTCGGGGCCCACTCGGTAATACAACATCACACACAAGCCTTGCAAGCAATGTAACTTAGTGTAAGTTGCGGGATCTTGTATTACGGAACGAGTAAAGAGACTTGCCAGTAAACGAGATTGAAATAGGTATACGGATACTGACGATCGAATCTCGGGCAAGTAACATACCGAAGGACAAAGGGAATGACATACGGGATTATATGAATCCTTGGCACTGAGGTTCAAACGATAAGATCTTCGTAGAATATGTAGGATCCAATATGGGCATCCAGGTCCCGCTATTGGATATTGACCGAGGAGTCTCTCGGGTCATGTCTACATAGTTCTCGAACCCGCAGGGTCTGCACACTTAAGGTTCGACGTTGTTTTATGCGTATTTGAGTTATATGGTTGGTTACCGAATGTTGTTCGGAGTCCCGGATGAGATCACGGACGTCACGAGGGTTTCCGGAATGGTCCGGAAACGAAGATTGATATATAGGATGACCTCATTTGGTTACCGGAAGGTTTTCGTGCATTACCGGAAAAGTTTCGGGCTCATCGGTAGTGTACCGGGAGTGCCGGGAGGGGTGCCGGGGACCATCGGGAGGGGTGTCACGCCCCAAGGGGTCTCATGGGCTATGGGAAGAGATAAACCAGCCCCTAGTGGGCTGGAATAAGTTCCCACTAAGGCCCATAAGGTTTGAGAAGGAAAAAACACAAGGTGGAAAGAGTTTCCAAGTGGGAAGGTGGAATCCTACTCCAAGTAGGATTGGAGTAGGACTCCTCCACCTCCAATTTCGGCCAAACCTTTAGGTTTTGAGGCTGCCTCCTCCCCTCCCTCCCACCTATATATACGGAGGTTTTAGGGCTGATTTGAGACGACTTTCTCACGGCTGCCCGACCACATACCTCCATAGTTTTTCCTCTAGATCGTGTTTCTGCGGAGCTCGGGCGGAGCCCTGCTGAGACAAGATCATCACCAACCTCCGGAGCGCCGTCACGCTGCCGGCGAACTCTTCTACCTCTCCGTCTCTCTTGCTGGATCAAGAAGGCCGAGATCATCGTCGAGCTGTACGTGTGCTGAACGCGGAGGTGCCGTCCGTTCGGTACTAGATCGTGGGACTGATCGCGGGATTGTTCGCGGGGCGGATCGAGGGACGTGAGGACGTTCCACTACATCAACCGCGATCTCTAATCGCTTCTGCTGTACGATCTACAAGGGTACGTAGATCACTCATCCCCTCTCGTAGATGGACATCACCATGATAGGTCTTCGTGCGCGTAGGAAATTTTTTGTTTCCCATGCGACGTTCCCCAACAGTGGCATCATGAGCTAGGTTCATGCGTAGATGTCTTCTCGAGTAGAACACAAAAGTTTTTGTGGGCGGTGATGTGCGTTTTGCTGCCCTCCTTAGTCTTTTCTTGATTCCGCGGTATTGTTGGATTGAAGCGGCTTGGACCGACATTACTCGTACGCTTACGAGAGACTGGTTTCATCGTTACGAGTAACCCCCTTTGCTCAAAGATGACTGGCAAGTGACTGTTTCTCCAACTTTAGTTGAATCGGATTTGACCGAGGAGGTCCTTGGATGAGGTTAAATAGCAACTCATATATCTCCGTTGTGGTGTTTGCGTAAGTAAGATGCGATCCTACTAGATACCCTCGGTCACCACGTAAAACATGCAACAACAAAATTAGAGGACGTCTAACTTGTTTTTGCAGGGTATGATTGTGATGTGATATGGCCAACGATGTGATGTGATATATTGGATGTATGAGATGATCATGTTGTAATAGAAATATCGACTTGCACGTCGATGGTACGGCAACCGGCAGGAGCCATAGGGTTGTCTTTATACTAACGTTTGTGCTTGCAGATGCGTTTACTATTTTGCTAGGATGTAGCTTTAGTAGTAATAGCATAAGTAGCACGACAACCCCGATGGCAACACGTTGATGGATGATCATGGTGTGGCGCCGGTGACAAGAAGATCGTGCCGGTGCTTTGGTGATGGAGATCAAGAAGCACGTGATGATGGCCATATCATGTCACTTATGAATTGCATGTGATGTTAATCCTTTTATGCACCTTATTTTGCTTAGAACGACGGTAGCATTATGAGGTGATCTCTCACTAAAATTTCAAGACGAAATTGTGTTCTCCCCGACTGTGCACCGTTGCGACAGTTCTTCGTTTCGAGACACCACGTGATGATCGGGTGTGATAGACTCAACGTTCACATACAACGGGTGCAAAACAGTTGCACACGCAGAACACTCGGGTTAAGCTTGACGAGCCTAGCATGTGCAGACATGGCCTCGGAACACATGAGACCGAAAGGTCGAGCATGAATCGTATAGTTGATATGATTAGCATAGAGATGCTTACCACTGAAACTATTCTCGACTCACGTGATGATCGGACTTGAGATAGTGGATTTGGATCATGTACCACTCAAATGACTAGAGAGATGTACTTTTTGAGTGGGAGTTCTTAAGTAATATGATTAATTGAACTAATTGTCATGAACATAGTCTAATGGTCTTTGCGAATTACGATGTAGCTTGCGCTATAGCTCTACTGTTTTTATATGTTCCTAGAGAAAATTTAGTTGAAAGTTGATAGTAGCAAACTTTGCAGAGGATTGTCCTCGTTGCTGCGCAGAAGGCTTATGTCCTTAATGCACCACTTGGTGTGCTGCACCTCGAGCGTCGTTTGTGGATGCTGTGAACATCCGACATACACGTTTCTGATGACTACATGATAGTTCAGTGCAAAATACTTAATGGCTCAGAAGCAAGGCGCCGAAGACGTTTTGAAACGTCACGGAACATAAGTGATGTTCTAAAGAGATGAAATTGTGATTTCATGCTTGTGCCCTTGTTAAGAGGTACGAGACCTCCAACAAGATTCTTTGTCCACAAAGTAAATGAGAAAAGCTCAATCGTTGAGCGTGTGCTCAGATTGTCTGAGTACGACAAACACTTGAATCAAGTGGGAGTTAATCTTCCAGATGACATAGTGATGGTTCTCCAAAAGTCACTGCCACCAAGCTGTGAGAGCTTCGTGATGAACTATAACATATCAAGGATAGATACAATGATCCTTGAGCGATTCGTGATGTTTGACACTGCGAAAGTAGAAATCAAGAAGGAGCGTCAATAGTTGATGGTTTGTAAAACCACTAAGTTTCAAGAAAGGCAAGGGCTAGAAGGGATACTTCGTGAAACGGCAAAACAGTTGCTGCACTAATGAAGAGACCCAAGATTAAACCCAAACCCGAGTCTAAGTGCTTCTGTAATGAGGGGAACAGTCACTGAGGCGGAGCAACTCTAGATACTTGGTAGATAAGAAGGCTGGCAAAAGTCGAAAGAAGTGTATTTGATATACATGATGTTGATGTGTACTTTACTAGTACTCCTAGTAGCATGAGGGTATTGGATACCGGTTCGGTTGCTAAGTGATTAGTAACACGAAATGAAAGCTACGGCATAAACGGAGACTAGCTAAAGGCGAGGTGACGATACGTGTTGGAAGTGTTTCCAAGGTTGATATGATCAAACGTCGCACGCTCCCTCTACCATCGGGATTGGTGTTAAACCTAAATAATTGTTATTTGGTGCTTGCGTTAAGCATGAACATGATTGTATCGTGTTTATTGCAATACGATTATTCATTTAAGGAGAATAATGGTTACTCTATTTTCTTGAATATTCACCTTCAATGGTTTATTGAATCTCGATCGTAGTGTTACACATGTTCATGATATTGGTGCCAAAAGATACGAGTTAATGATGATAGTACCACTTACTTGTGGCACTGCCGCTTGAGTCATGTTAGTATAAATTGCATGAAGAGGATCCATGCTGATGGATCTTTGTACTCACCTGATTTTGAATCACTAGTGACATGCAAATCATACCACATGAGCAAGGCCTTGTTTTCATTGAGATGAAATAAGATAGTAACTTGTTGGAAGTGATACATTTTGATGTATGCAGTCCAATGGGTGCTGAGGCACGCAGTGGATATCATTATGTTCTTACTTCACTGACGATTTGAGTAGATACAGGAGTATTTACTTAATGAATCACAAGTCTGAAATGTTGAAAAGTTCAATTCCGTTTCAGAGTGAAGTTCATCGTAACAAGAGGATAAACTGTCTACGATATGATCATGGAAATGAAAATCTGAGTTACGGGTTTTTGGTACGCAGTTAAGACAATGTGGAAATTGTTTCGCAGTTCATGCCACCTGGAACATCATAGTGTGATGATGTGTCTGAACGTCATAGCCACGCACTATTTGGTATGGTGCATACTATGATGTCTCTTATCGAATTACCACTATCGTTTATGGGTTTTGCATTAGAGACAACCGCACTCACTTTAAATAGGGCACCGCGTATTTCCGTTGAGATGACATAGTATAGACTAAGGTTTAGAGAAATCTAAACTGTCGTTTCCTGAAAGTTTGGGGTTTCGACACTTATGTGAAAAAGTTTCAGTCTGATAAGCTCGAACCCAAAGCGGATAAATGCTTCTTCATAGGGTATCCAAAACAGTTGGGTACATCTCCTATCTCAGATCCGAAAGCAAAGTGTTTGTTTCTAGAAACGGATCCTTTCTCGAGGAAAGGTTTCTCTCGAAAGAATTGAGTGGGAGGGTAGTAGAACTTGATGAGGTTATTGAACCATCACTTCAACCAGTGTGTAGCAGGGCGCAGGAAGTTGTTCCTGTGGCGCCTACACCAATTGAAGTGGAAGATGATGATGGTGATCATTGAGCTTCGAATCAAGTTACTACAAACCTCGTAGGTCGACAAGGTCGCGTACTGCTGGAGAGTAGTACGGTAACCCTGTCTTGGAGGTCATGTTGTTGAGCAACAATGAACCTACGAGTTATGGAGAAAGCGATGGTGGGCCCAGATTCCGACAAATGGCTGGAAGCCATGAAATCCGAGAGAGGATCCATGTATGAAAACAAAGTGTAGACTTTGGAAGAATTACTTGATGGTCATAGGACTATTGAATAAAGATGGATCTTTAAAGGAAAACAGACGATGATGGTGATAAGTCACTATTAAGAAAAGCTCGACTTGTCACAAAGATGTTTTCGACAAGATCAAACAGTTGACTATGATGAGACTTTCTCACTCGTAGCGATGCTAAAGGTCTGTTAGAATTATGTTAGTTGTTGATGCATTATTTATGAAATATTGCACGTAGGATGTCAAAACATTGTTTCCTCGACGGTTTCCTTGAGCAAACATTGTATGTGATACAACCAGAAGTTTTTGTCGATCCTAAAGATGCTAGCAAGTATGCAAGCTCCAGTGATCCTTCAATGGACTGGTGCAAGCATCTCGGAGTTGGAATAAGCATTTTGATGAGATGATCAAATATTTTGGGTGTGTACAAGGTTTATGAGAAACTTGTATTTCCAAAGAAGTGAGTGGGAGCACTGTAGAATTTCTGATAGGTATATGTGGTTGACATATTGTGGATCAGAAGTAATGTAGAATTTCTGTAAAGCATACAAGGTTGTTTGAAAGAAGTTTTCAAAGGAGTACCTGGATTACGCTACTTGAACGTTGAGCATCAAAGATCTATGGAGATAGATCGAAAGCGCTTAATAGAAGTTTCAACAAGATGCATGCCTTGACAAGTTTTTGAAAGAGTTCAAAATAGACCAGCAAAGAAGGAGTTCTTGGTTGCGTTGTGAGGTGTGAATTTGAGTAAGACTCAAAAACCGACCACGGCAGAATAAAGAGAATAGACGAAGGTCGTCTTCTATGCCTTAGCCGTAGAATCTAAAGTATGCCATGCTGTGTACCGCACATGAAGTGTGCCTTGACTCAAAGTATGTTGAGAGGTACAGAGAGTGATCCATGATTGAATCACTAGCAGCGGTCGAAATTTATCCTTAGTAACTAATGGACTAAGGAATTTTTCTCGATTATGGAGGTGGTTAAAGAGTTTGTCGTAAAGGGTTACGTCAATGCAAGCTTTGACACTAATCCGGATAACTATGAGTAGTGAAACGGATTCGTATAGTAGAGTAGATATTTGGAGCATTTCCGAATAGCACGTAGTAGCAGCATCTATAAGATGACATAAAGATTTGTAGAGAACGCACGAATCTGAAAGTTTCAGAACCGTTGACTAAAACCTCTCTCACGAGCAAGACGTGATCAGACCCCATAACTATATGGGTGTTGGATTCGTTGGAATCACATGGTGATGTGAACTAGATTATTGACTCTAGTGCAAGTGGGAGACTGTTGGAAATATGCCCTAGAGGCAATAATAAATTAGTTATTATTATATTTCTTAGTTCATGATAATCGTTTATTATCCATGCTATAATTGTATTGATTGGAAACACAATACTTGTGTGGATACATAGACAAAACACTGTCCCTAGTAAGCCTCTAGTTGACTAGCTCGTTGATCAAAGATGGTCAAGGTTTCCTGGCCATAGGCAAGTGTTGTCACTTGATAACGGGATCACATCATTAGGAGAATCATGTGATGGACTAGACCCAAACTAATAGACGTAGCATGTTGATCGTGTCATTTTGTTGCTACTGTTTTCTGCGTGTCAAGTATTTATTCCTATGACCATGAGATCATATAACTCACTGACACCGGAGGAATGCTTTGTGTGTATCAAACGTCGCAACGTAACTGGGTGACTATAAAGATGCTCTACAGGTATCTCCGAAGGTGTTAGTTGAGTTAGTATGGATCAAGACTGGGATTTGTCACTCCGTGTGAACGGAGAGGTATCTCGGGGCCCACTCGGTAATACAACATCACACACAAGCCTTGCAAGCAATGTAACTTAGTGTAAGTTGCGGGATCTTGTATTACGGAACGAGTAAAGAGACTTGCCAGTAAACGAGATTGAAATAGGTATACGGATACTGACGATCGAATCTCGGGCAAGTAACATACCGAAGGACAAAGGGAATGACATACGGGATTATATGAATCCTTGGCACTGAGGTTCAAACGATAAGATCTTCGTAGAATATGTAGGATCCAATATGGGCATCCAGGTCCCGCTATTGGATATTGACCGAGGAGTCTCTCGGGTCATGTCTACATAGTTCTCGAACCCGCAGGGTCTGCACACTTAAGGTTCGACGTTGTTTTATGCGTATTTGAGTTATATGGTTGGTTACCGAATGTTGTTCGGAGTCCCGGATGAGATCACGGACGTCACGAGGGTTTCCGGAATGGTCCGGAAACGAAGATTGATATATAGGATGACCTCATTTGGTTACCGGAAGGTTTTCGTGCATTACCGGAAAAGTTTCGGGCTCATCGGTAGTGTACCGGGAGTGCCGGGAGGGGTGCCGGGGACCATCGGGAGGGGTGTCACGCCCCAAGGGGTCTCATGGGCTATGGGAAGAGATAAACCAGCCCCTAGTGGGCTGGAATAAGTTCCCACTAAGGCCCATAAGGTTTGAGAAGGAAAAAACACAAGGTGGAAAGAGTTTCCAAGTGGGAAGGTGGAATCCTACTCCAAGTAGGATTGGAGTAGGACTCCTCCACCTCCAATTTCGGCCAAACCTTTAGGTTTTGAGGCTGCCTCCTCCCCTCCCTCCCACCTATATATACGGAGGTTTTATGGCTGATTTGAGACGACTTTCTCACGGCTGCCAGACCACATACCTCCATAGTTTTTCCTCTAGATCGTGTTTCTGCGGAGCTCGGGCGGAGCCCTGCTGAGACAAGATCATCACCAACCTCCGGAGCGCCGTCACGCTGCCGGAGAACTCTTCTACCTCTCCGTCTCTCTTGCTGGATCAAGAAGGCCGAGATCATCGTCGAGCTATACGTGTGCTGAACGCGGAGGTGCCGTCCGTTCGGTACTAGATCGTGGGACTGATCGCGGGATTGTTCGCGGGGCGGATCGAGGGACGTGAGGACGTTCCACTACATCAACCGCGATCTCTAATCGCTTCTGCTGTACGATCTACAAGGGTACGTAGATCACTCATCCCCTCTCGTAGATGGACATCACCATGATAGGTCTTCGTGCGCGTAGGAAATTTTTTGTTTCCCATGCGACGTTCCCCAACAGGACTAACAATACCTATTTCTTTTATTAGTAGGTATAGATTGGTAAGTATGCAAGATAATTGACAAAAATAGCTCGTGTGCGATGCTTTTGTTGGCAAGTATAGCTGCTATGCAACACGACCTTTTGAAGTGTAAAATGCAAGACACAAGGGTCACCTATTTGAGTTATGACGCGGGTCCCACCGGTTATGCACATCAACGTGGGACCCACAAATTACTCAGATGCATGTGGGACTCACAATTTATCAACATCAGCATGCGCATGCTGATCAGTGTGCCCGAGCCAGACACGAGCCCGAGTCGGCCCATTGCTGGCCCTTACCCTTTCCTTTCCCCCACTTTGTTCTTCCTCGTCTCCGGTGTCGAAGTGTGGCAACACCGGTCGGCGAGTGATGTCTAGCTCTACTTCAACCTCCCGCCAATCATGACGGCAGTACGGTCCACTGCCGTTGACAAGATGCCTCAATTGCCCGCCATGGAGCCCCTGAAGCGTTTGACTTATGTGAAGAAATAAATTGGCAACTCTGAACGCGAGTTTGTGAAATGCTTGAGCAGGCCAGAGCCGGGGTAGGTTAGATCTATGTACTTCATCAATCGTATGATCTAATTTCTCCCGACTTCTTTCTTTTTCGTCGAATTTGGGTGGTGGATCTAGGGTTCATGCACCGCCGACCGCCGTTTTTCAGATTCTGAAGAAATGTGGGCATTTCGAGGTGCTTGATGAGTACGTTGAGAGGTTAAAATTGGAGGCATCAACCCAAGAGCTCAATTTTGATGGGGGCCACTTGCTGTGGAACCCACCCCTCATTTGGCTAACATAGCCGACCCAATGATGGAGTTGAACACGGACTGAAGAAAATAAACAAGAAACGAAAGCGGATGATCGATTTGAAGGAGCAAGCAAATATGATGGCTGAAGCATTTTATTGTTGTATCATTGCTATGGATTTCTTTTACTTGATGTTCATCAATCGCTAGAAACTATTAGAGTTTCAGGTAGTATGTAGAGCTAGTTTCAGGGGTCCCTAATTTAAGTTAGTGTGTCTAGCTAGTAGTTTTAGTTAGACCATGAAGCATTTGCTAGTTGAAGTTATATCAAGCAAAACTAGCGTGAATTCTTGTAATGCACAATTCATGAAGTTTGTCTCCTCTGTCAATGGATTATTTGCTTCCCCTTATAATAAAATGCAGTCCTGGGAGGTTGAATTGTGACCAAACATGAGGAGACATCACCAAAACTCAGTACTCTTCACAACAATTCAACCCTAGCTCGAATGCGACATAGTAAATTGGTCTCCTGTATCGCCTACACTTGCAGCCCCTTCTTCTGTTAACAAAGAGTTCAGGTTTAAAAAAAGTTATTGGGCTGTCAGTTGATGACGATAGAAAGAAAAAGCAGGCCCAAAGATAAAACAAGCCCACTAGCTTGGTGTGGTTGTGGGCTGACGACGACTACAAAAAAAGGAAGCCCCAAAATAATTTTTAGGCCCACTCGCTAGCTAAAGGAGCTCGTCTCTTGTGGTGGGCCGGCATGTGTGGATAGGTCTTCATCAACATTCATGCATGGCTGCATGAACATATGTATGTATTTTTTAAGGAGGATAGATACATACATTAATGTATGGCTGCATGAACATATGTATGTGTTGTAACTTGTCCATTATTGTTGATTTTTTCATGCATGAACTAGATAGATTCTTTGTATGCATGAACATGGTTGCATGTCCATCCTTGCATGTGCATGGTTGCATGTCCATATAGTGGAATCTTACTTTTATAAACTGCTTACACAAGGCAAACTGTTACTAAATAGGAGCAAGATATATAACATATTAGTAGCCAAGAGACCTAACAACGAAACTATCTCAGGAGGAAATCCGGTCTTGGGAATCCTTGCGAGTCTTCAATGTGGGAGCCACTCCGGCCTGAGGCGACCAACATGTGTCAGGTTCGAAACTGGGTTAGAGATGGTTGTGGCTCGATTCTCCCGCTTATTGGAAGGAGAGGCGAATTTGGCGTTTGATGTCTACTACGCAACCTTCTTCTTGTAGACGTTGTTGGGCCTCCAAGTGCAGAGGTTTGTAGGAAAGTAGCAATTTTCCCTTAAGTGGGTGACCTAAGGTTTATCAATCCGTGGGAGGCGTAGGATGAAGATGGTCTCTCTCAAGCAACCCTGCAACCAAATAACAAAGAGTCTCTTGTGTCCCCAACACACCCAATACAATGGTAAATTGTATAGGTGCACTAGTTCGGCGAAGAGATGGTGAAACAAGTGCAATATGGATGGTAGATATAGGTTTTTGTAATATGAAATTACAAAAACAGCAAGGTAACAAATGGTAAAACTGAGCACGAACGATATTGCAATGCGTGGAAACAAGGCCTAGGGTTCATACTTTCACTAGTGAAGTTCTCTCAACAATGATAACATAATTGGATCTTATAACTAGCCCTCAACATGCAACAAAGAGTCACTCCAAAGTCACTAATAGCGGGGAACAAACGAAGAGATTATTGTCGGGTATGAAACCACCACAAAGTTATTCTTTCTGATCGATCTATTCAAGAGTCCGTAGTAAAATAACACGAAGCTATTCTTTCCGTTCAATCTTTCATAGAGTTCGTACTAGAATAACACCTTAAGATACTTATCAACCAAGACCCTAATGTCACCTAGACACTCCATTGTCACCTCAAGTATCCGTGGGTATGATTATACGATATGCATCACACAATCTCAGAACCATCTATTCAACCAACACATAGAACTTCAAAGAGTGCCCCAAAGTTTCTACCAGAGAGTCAAAACGTGTGCCAACCCGTGTGCATAGGTTCCCAATGTCGCGAACCCGCAAGTTTATCACCAAAACATACATCAAGTACTCACATGAATCCACGTGTGCCAACCCATATGCATAGGTTCCCAATTGTCACAAACCCGCAAGTTGATCGCAGCAGATAGACACGTGCAAGACATACATCAAGTGTTCTCAAAGACTCAATCCGATAAGATAACTCCAAAGGGGAAACTCAATTCGTTACAAGAGGGAGAGGGGGAAGAACGTCATAAGATCCAACTATAGTAGCAATGCCCATGGTACATCGAGGTCAAGACATCTCAAGAACACGAGAGAGAGAGAGAGAGAGAGAGAGATCAAACACATAGATACTGGTATATACCCTCAGCCCCGAGGGAGAACTACTCCCTCCTCATCATGGAGATCGCCGGGATGATGAATATGGCCACCGGAGATGGATTCCCCCTCCGGCAGGGTGCCGGAACGGGCTCCAGATTGGTTTTTGGTGGCTACAGAGGCTTGCAGCGGCGGAACTTCCGATCTAGGTTTCTTTCTAGAGGTTTATGAATTTATAGGAATTTATGGTGGTGGAATTACGTCGGTTGGGCCCATGAGGAGGTCACAAGCCTGCCCTGCGCCACCTAGGGGGGTGGTGGCAGCGTCAGGGCTTGTGACTCCCTCGTGGCTCTTCGGGCCTTCTTCCAAAGCTTCGGGGGTCTCTTTTGGTCCAAAAATATCATCGTAAAGTTTCATTCCATTTGGACTCCGTCTGAAAATGGGCCAGAAACACGGAAAAAACAGAAACTGGCACTTGGCACTGAGTTAATAGGTTAGTCCCAAAAAATATATAAAATAGCATATTCATGCATATAAAACATCCAAAGTTGACAAGATAATAGCATGGAACCATCAAAAATTATAGATATGATGGAGACGTATCAAGCATCCCCAAGCTTAACTCCTGCTCGTCCTCGAGTAGGGAAGTGATAAAGAATGAATTTTTGATGTTGCATGTGACCTAGCATAGTTGTCCTTTGTAACTTCTCTCACGTGACATGAATGTTCAGATCCGTTAGATTCAAAACAATAGTTTGCTATTGATGTGGAGACAATAATACTTCCAACAAACTAGCAAGGTAATCATGAACTTTCAAAATAACAAGGCCAAAAAAAAGTTATCCCTACAAAATCATATAGTCTGGCTATGCTCTATCATCCTTTCACAACGATTTTTAATCATGCACAACCTCGGTATTGGCCAAGTAGTTGTTTTCACACCTTTACTTTCTCAAACTTTTTCAACTCTCACGCAATACATGAGCGTGAGCCATGGTTATAGCACTATAGGTGGAATAGAGTGTGGTGGAGGTTGCAAGGCAAACAAGGAGAAGATGGTCACATTGACTAGGCATATCAATGAGCTATGGAGATGCTCATCAATAGATATCAATGTGAATGAGTAGGGATTGCCATACAAATGATTCACTAGAGCTAGGAGTATGTGAAAGCTCTTAAAGAAAACTAGTGGGTGTGCATCCAACTTGCTTGCTCACGAAGACCTAAGGCAATTTTGAGGAAGCCTATCATTGGAATATACAAGCCAAGTTATATAATGAAAATTTCCCACTAGCTATATGGTGGTGACAAAATGAGAGACTCTCAATCATGAAGATCATGGTGCTTAATATGCACAAGTGTGGAAAGGTGGTAGCATTGTCCCTTCTCTCTTTTTCTCTCATTTTTTTGGTGGGCTCTTTGGCCTCTTTTTTTGGTGGGCTTCTTTGGCCTCTTTATTTCCTCACATGGTACAATGCTCCATCAATGATGATCATCACACTTTCAACTCAAAACTTAGAGCAACGATGACTCTATATGGAATGCCTTCGGTAGTGTACCGTGGCAATGATCTAGCATGGCATAGACATTAATGGAAACATCATGCTAGATATATTACGATCATGCAATGGCAATGTATACGTGGTGGCACATGTCATGGTGGTAGTTGCATGGAAATATATCTCGGAATGACTTTGAAAAAGCCATAGTAGGTAGGTATGGTGGCTGTTTTAAGGGAGGCTAATGGTGGGTTTTGTGCACCGGCGAAAGATGCACGGCACTAAGAAGATAGTGATGGTGGAATGTGAAAGTGCATATAAACGATGGACTCAACATTAGTAATGAAGTACTCATATACTTGTTGCAAAAGTTTTATTAGTAATCGAAACAAAGCATTCAACGCATACTCCTAGGGGAAGGGTTGGTAGGTATAAACCATCACGCGATCCCGACCGCCACGCAAAGGATGACAATCAATAGACTAGTCATGCTCAGATTTCATCACATAGCGGTTCACCATACGTGCATGCTACGGGAATCACTAACTTCAACACAAGTATTTCTAGATCCACAACACCTTACTAGCATGACTTCAATATTACCAAAACCACAACTCAAAACTAATTGAGATGAATCAAACTTCTCTAACTATTCAATGCACATGAAGGTGGAAGTTTTCGTATCCCTTTGGATAACTACCCCTTTTGAGACTACTTTCAAAGCATAGATCAACTACCAAGCCACGCACCGCTGTGCTCTAAAAGATATAAGTGAAGCACATAGAGCAAAAGTATCTAGCTCAAAAGATATAAGTGAAGCACAGGTGAGCTGAATTGTCTACCAAAAGATATAAGGGAAGCTCGACAAAATCACGGTGAGCGCATGTATCTCTCTCTAGGTGTGCAGCAAGGATGATTGTGACACAACAAAAATAAAATACTCCTACGATACAAGACACTCCAAGAAAAAACACAAAACATGTGGTGAATAAAAATATAGCCCTAAGTAACGTTACCGATGGATTGAAGACGAGAGAGGGGATGCCTTCCCGGGGCATCCCCAAGCTTAGGCTTTTATGGCATCCTTGAATCTCTTGGGGTGCCTTGGTCATCCCCAAGCTTGAGCTCTTGCCACTATTTATCTCTTTGTCCATAAGAACTTCACCCAAAACTTGAAAACTGCACAACACGAAACTTAAACAAAAACTCGTGATAACATTAGTATGAGAAAGAAAACCACCACTTCCTTAGGTACTATAGCAAACTTAAATTCTACTTATGCTGATGTTGGGTTACTATATTTTCAATCTTCCATGGCTAATACCCTCCGATACTATCCATAGTTTCATCAAAATAAGCAACCAACTCAACAAAAACAGAATCTGTTAACAGCAGACCAGTCTGTAGCAATCTGTATACTTTGTATACTTCTGTTACTTCAAAAAATATGAAAACATGCGACATTCTGAAGAAATTGCATAGAAATCAGTAGTAAAAAGAATCAACTCAAAAGCTCTTACAGAAAAAATGAAAATTCTTTTCATGAGCAGAAAGTTTCTGTGTTTTTCCAGCATGATCAAACAATCATCACCAAGACTAATCATAATGGTTTTGCTTGGCACAAACACAAAAATAAACACAAAAGACACAATCATAACAGAATTATGACGGTTTGGAGAAAACAAAACAGGAATCAAAAAGCAAAGAAAAATTTATTCATTGGGTTGCCTCTCAACAAGCGCTATCGTTCAACGCCCATAGCTAGGCATTGATTTCAATGTGCTCACATAAAAGGTAAGGATTGAAACACAACGAGAGCATCATGGAGCAAATGGCTAGCACATTTAAGTCTAACCCACTTCCTATGCATAGGGATTTTGTGATCAAACAATTTATTGGAGCAAGAATCAACTAGCATAGGAAGGCAAAACAGGCATAGCTTCAAAAATTTCAACATATGGAGAGGAAGCTTGATACTATTCGAGTAAGTAGAAGCATATGATCCTCTCTCATAGTAATTTTCAGTAGCACCATGAGTGAATTCAACAATATAACCAGCACCTAAAGCTTTCTTTTCATGATCTACAAGCATAGGAATTTTACTACTCTCCACATCCAAATCTATTCTCAAGAATAGTAGTGGGAGTATCGTAAAAGACTTGAGCACTACAAACTGTCCACAATGAAAAAGCAAAGTTTAGCAAAGGGGTTCTCGAGAGTATGAAAAGCTTTATCATCGCTCTTCTTTAAAGCATAAGTATCCTAACAATAATCATCATAGATAGGGGGCATGCATTCATCAAAATGATTTTGATCATTCAAAGTGGAAGAACTAAAACGATCATCTGTATCAAATATAGCATGCCCAAGCTTGTAGCTTTGCATATCATTAGCATCATGGGTATTCAAAGAATTCATGCTAAGAACATTGCAATCATGCTCATCATTCACATATTCTATGCCAAGCATTCTATGTAATTCTTCTTTCAACAGTTGAGCACAATTTTCCTTCCCATCATGCTCACGAAAGACATTGAAAAGACGGAGCATATGAGGAATCCTCAATTCCATTTTTTTGTAATTTTCAGCGAAAGAACAAGAAATAAAAAAGATTCGATTGGAAGATCTAAAGATATACCTTCAAGCTCTAACCTCCCCGGCAACGGCGCCAGAAAAGAGTTTGATGTCTACTACGTAACCTTCTTCTTGTAGACGTTGTTGGGCCTCCAAGTGCAGAGGTTTGTAGGACAGTAGCAATTTTCCCTCAAGTGAGTGACCTAAGGTTTTTCAATCCGTGGGAGGCGTAGGATGAATCTGGTCTCTCTCAAGCAACCCTGCAACCAAATAACAAAGAGTCTCTTATGTCTCCAACACAGCCAATACAATGGTAAATTGTATAGGTGCACTAGTTCGGCGAAGAGATGGTGAAACAAGTGCAATATGGATGGTAGATATAGGTTTTTGTAATCTGAAATTACAAAAACAGCAAGGTAACAAATGGTAAAAGTGAGCACGAACGGCATTGCAATGCGTGGAAACAAGGCCTAGGGTTCATACTTTCACTAGTGAAGTTCTCTCAACAATGATACCATATTTGGATCATATAACTAGCCCTCAACATGCAACAAAGAGTCACTCCAAAGTCACTAATAGCGGGGAACAAACGAAGAGATTATTTTCGGGTACGAAACCACCACAAAGTTATTCTTTGTGATCGATCTATTCAAGAGTCTGTAGTAAAATAACACGAAGCTATTCTTTCCGTTCAATATTTTATAGAGTTCGTACTAGAATAACACCTTAAGATACTTATCAACCAAGACCCTAATGTCACCTAGATACTCCATTGTCACCTCAAGTATCTGAGGGTATGATTATACGATATGCATCACACAATCTCAGAATCTTCTATTCAACCAACACATAGAACTTCAAAGAGTGCCCCAAAGTTTCTACCAGAGAGTCAAAATGTGTGCCAACCCCTGTGCATAGGTTCCCAATGTCACGAACCCGCAAGTTGATCACCAAAACATACATCAAGTACTCACATAAATCGACGTGTGCCAACCCATATGCATAGGTTCCCAATTGTCACAAACCCGCAAGTTGAGCACAACAGATAGACACATGCAAGACATACATCAAGTGTTCTCAAAGACTCAATCCGATAAGATAACTCCAAAGGGGAAACTCAATTCATTACAAGAGTGAGAGGGGGAAGAACATCATAAGATCCAACTATAGTAGCAAAGCCCATGGTACATCGAGATCAAGACATCTCAAGAACACGAGAGAGAGAGATCAAACACATAGCTACTGGTACATACCCTCAGCCCCGAGGGAGAACTACTCCCTCCTCGTCATGGAGATCGCCGGGATGATGAAGATGGGCACCGAAGATGGATTCCCCCTCCGGCAGGGTGCCGTAACGGGCTCCAGATTGGTTTTTGGTGGCCACAGAGGCTTGCGACGGCGGAACTCCCGATCTAGGTTTTTTTCTGGAGGTTTCTGAATTTATAGGAATTTATGGCGGTGGAATTACGTCGGTTGGGCCCACGAGGATGTCACAAGCCTGCCCTGCGCCACCTAGGGGGGTGGTGGCGGCGTGAGGGCTAGTGGCTCCCTCGTGGCTCTTCTGGCCATCTTCCAAAGCTTCGGCGGTCTCTTTTGGTCCAAAAAAATCATCGTAAAGTTTCATTCCATTTGGACTCCGTCTGAAAATGGGCCAAAACACGGAAAAAACCGAAACTGGCACTTGGTAGTGAGTTAATAGGTTAGTCCCAAAAAAGATATAAAATAGCATATTCTTGCAAATGAAACATCCAAAGTTGACAAGATAATAGCATGGAACCATCAAAAATTATAGATACGTTGGAGACGTATCAGCGTTGTCGTCAGAGATCTTTAGCTTACTCCAAGGGTCCACCAGGGGGGCTTCATGGGACGCTCCACTTGTTAGCCACTTGTGTTCTCGACTTATTAATAACACATAGATCAACTAACCCATCAACTATATAGAACTTCAAGCACGACAGATATCAAGTAGATAGAACATCAATATGGTAGCATAAATAATAGCATCGCATGAACTAGATATGACATCAACCCGATAGATCAACCCAAGCATGACATAAATAATATCATTACAACTTATATAGATAGATCCACCCAACACGATATAGATAAAACAGGACACTAGATAAGATAACACATGACACCTAACACCACCAGCTTGCTTGCTCCAAGGCCAACTCCTTCACCCGTCTTCGGCGTCGGTGCGGTACGGGAGGGTGTGCAGACCTTGATCGCTTGTGAAGGAGCTGTCGAAATCAGTTAAGATGTTTTATGTGGTGGATGCGGTGAACTCGATCCACACAAAAAAAACACAGCCCAGGAGGTTGTAGGCATCCAAGGTGTTGGTAAACCTCACAAAAAGCCTCATAGGATAGCCGTTGTTAGTAACATCTTCCACTTGGAACATGACCGGAGAGCCCGTGCTGAGGTGGCGCTAGCCGGCGGAGAGGAAGTACTCGATCAGCCCCCTTGCATCCCTCCACCTTAGGATCGCCCACACGCATAGGATGTTCTCCACCAAGACTCCGACAGGGTAGCGCCTCTCGGGGACGATGGGCGGCATATGGTAGGTCGCCCCGATGAATGGCATCTTTGCTTCGGATGGATCTTGGGACGGCTTGTGGCGAAGAAGGCGCAGGGTGGGAAGATGGGAAATGAAGGAGACTGAGAGGAAGATGTAGCACTACTAAAGAAAACCCTAGTAGTAGCGCTGAAAATATGCATAGTTGTAGCGCTGGGCGAAGCGCTACTGCTATTGCGCTACAGCTAAACCCTAGTAGTAGCGCTGGTATGGGCAGCGCTACTGGTAAGTAGTATTAGCAGTAGCGCTTCCCTGTCCAGCGCAACTGCTAAGTATAGTAGTAGCGCTTTCCCATAGTAAGCGATGCTGCTAAGCAACGCTACTGGTAAGTATTTACCAGCGCTACTGCTAGTTTTTACTACTTTCACAGATTTGCACCGCCTACGTATTTGTGATGTATTTATACAGATTCTATAAAATAGTTTCATCACATCATATTAAACATACACCATTCTCACATATCATAGACATACAATAGTCTCGTCATACCATCATCATCATCATCATCATTCAACATAAAATATCATCACATAATCTCGAAAATAGTGATACATAAGTGCGATCATGTCATGTCTCGAATAAGTGCAACTGCATGGTCATGGCACACCCACAAGTTTCATCATCTCTATCTACAACATGATGTAGAAGAGAAGAGCGATCAACATGAGGAAGAGCGCGACTATTTAGTATCGGCGGTCCTGCCCCTGCTCATGCTAGAGTGTCCACCTCAAGTAACTACTTTCCGCTTTGGCTCTGGTGTCAAACCCTCTGTGGCTAGCGCCCGGGTACCTGTGCACCTCGGCCTGAGCGGCTGGCCAGTGGTCCAAGACTCCTGGAACCCTCCCAACGTAGACGACATAGTAGTCCTTTGCCATCTGTGATCTAGGTACCTGCATCGCGAGTTGTTGATTTGAACGATAATATGCAAGATAATGTACTTAAGAAAACAAAGAGGCATGATTAGCAAAATAAAAGCAACCAATAGTAAACATAAATGACGAAGTTCCTCATACCCAAACTAATTAACTAAAGCAATCTACGCTAGTTCAGGACCACAGTTTAGTTACATCACATAGTTTCGCCGTGCATAATTTCAAAGTTTTGCCATAGAAAGACAGTAGTGATAAGGCACGCTAGTTCAGAGCCATGGTTTAGTTACATCACATTGTCATTGACAATCAGTCATCCATGTCGGCGTTCCAATCTTCATACTCAGGGAGGATGCACCCAAGCTTCGTGAAAGGCTTCAGGTCCAGACGCAGAGCGACTAGCAGTGCTCGAAAATCAACCCGCGTGATTGGACCATGGTAGAATATCCCCGTTGGTTCGAGGACTTGCTTCATGATCACTTGGGCTAGTTCACACGGTACATGATAAAACTCCATATTGATGATGGAATTGAGATACAACACATACATGCGGATGAACTAGAAATCTAGCTTGGTCATGTGGAACATGTTGTAGATGTAGTCAAATCGCAGGAGGAACTGATTCGCAGGCCAGGTATCGATGTACAACTTCCCACCCGGCACATGAGCCGCGTAAGGAGGGTATCCTAGATGTTTCGCAACCAAAAGGCTTTTCTCTCTCGCCAGCACATCTTCAAGGAGTCTCTTTAGATCATTGTTCAGTATGTGATCTAGCGCTTTGGCAGGTAGGATCGGCTCGCCTGTGATGTGGAAACGCGGCTTACCTTTGACAGGTATTCTATCTACCACGAGGGGTTTCAGAGGCGGCTGGCTGCTTGAAGCACCTATGGCGCATTTAGGGCCTTTCTTGGCTGGTCTCTTCGTTTGCTTCTTGGCGGGTGGCGATAGTGAGCCCACCATACCTTCCCTAACCACCACCCGAGTGTCCTCGGGCTAAATAGTGGACGGGCCTCGGGGGGTTGCTGGGTAGAGGTGGCATCTGGAGGTGTCTCCTGCGAGGATGTATTGAAGAGAGACTTTTTGCATTCCGCCTTAGGACGTTCGGGCTCCGGCAAATCAGGCAACATCAAGTCATCATCTCCATCGTCATAGCCCGAGTCTTTAGCGTCCTGAGGCATCAATCCATCGTACGCGGTATTGAAATACTGGTTCGGGTCCTCATCATCATCCTCCATGTCATCATCAACATTTGCTTCTTCGGTAGTGGGGGCGACATGATCTAGCACTAATTGAGGCTCTCCCTCGCGTCGTACGCTACCATCATCTGCCACGATAGGTGCAAGTAATTTGGTAGGTGGGGTGGTTCTCATACCTTCTTGAGAAGTTGTCGTTGGCGTGATACTGGCCTCCTCGAGACGAAGAAGAGACTCCGGCCAAGTCAAGAACCAGTCATTGCATGCGCCAATTGTCTTAGGGGTATCGTCGTCACCGACTGGTATCGGAGGAGGCAAATGCTCGAAGCCCGCTAAGACACTGGCCACGATAACCTTCAAGACGCCATCGGCCATCTATCGGTTGTGGAACATGCAGTCCTTCGGCTTCATGATGGTTGCCTTTCCCACAGCCAACTTCTGGCCCTTGATGTCGTAGAGTAGGGTGCACGTGGTGTCGTCGGCCTACGAAGCAGACATATCTGCGACATCAAACATTTGAAAGGAAACTGAAATGAAAGACTATAGACATGCTGGTGAAAAGGGTATGACGCATAATTACCGTGAGAGCGTCGAGCTCAGCCAGCGAGGAACGCCCGCCAAGCATGCCAAAGAAGGAGGTCGGGCTGCTATGAACAGGAACGGGACCTTTTGCGATTGCTTGGGCAGGTGTTGGTGTTGTGGTGTTCGCCGAGTTGCTCCCGACAAAGCTGGGAATTGGAAAGTCCTCCCGCCGTGCATTTGGATTGCTCTTTGACCAATTGAAAATTGCTAGAATCAAGTTGGCCACTGCTTCAGTGACCAACCCACTGACTACCCCGACCAACTCTTCTTTGGTCTCAGCTTTGCTCTTATTGACTACAATCGCGACCTTCTCGTCGATGCTCTCCTGAGTGACGACTAACCGTCTCTTCCTTCTTTTCTCTGGCTCCTCGGGGTAGCACGTCTTCCACGAGGCGCCATCTCCGACACCGTGCACACGTCCATAGGACGGCGGCTTGTCCACCGGGAACTTTTTCAGTATGTTCAGGGCCCGGTTGAATGGGGTGTCCCACTTGGGCCTCACCGATGACTGTGACGACTAGTTTCTTTCTGCTGCCTTTTGGTGGTGCTCTTTCTGCAAAAGGAACGTGGATGGTTTACTAATGTGACAAAACATGCAGTCAAATTGATTGGAAGCTAGTATGATAATGTGGTAATATAAAAATTACCAGAAGTCTCATAAACTCCCTCGTGTTCGGGTCCGTGTAGAAGATCTTTTTGACTTTGTCCAACTTGTACCGGGCCGTGATCTAGTCATGCTCCAGCGGGTCGGTGAACTCCGCCAAGGGGTCTGGGATCCCGAGACTTTCACGTTCGGCGTCCTCCTTGGCCCATATGTGCCTCTTCCCTCGTAACCACGGCTTTCGAGGCGGTGGGGAGGCGTGTTCCTGGCCTGGAGCACCTTCATTTTCTCCGACTTTGCCTTGACTTCTTCTTTATCGCAATTCTCCCGGAATTTTTCAATGTACTCTTCCGTTATTGTTGGATTATCAGCATGAATCTTGGACCACGGTCCATTCTTCACAATCGCTTTTTTCAATTGAACTTTCCAGGAGGACAAGTCGTTGGTGAACGTCACCGTCGCCTTCTCGTTTATCTTTGTCATGGCGGGGTCGTCCCACAGCTCTTTATATTCCTTTTCATCCCGGCCGGGGAACATGAACCTATTGTGCAAATTCTTTAGGAGTATGTGCTCCATATGTGGTATCTACTTCAACCTCTCGTCGTTGATGTTGGCGGTTTCCCTGAGGATGCATCCAAGTTCATTGCCCCAACACTTGCGCGCTTCCTCTGGCGCCGTTGTCTCTAACTTCCTGGGGTGAATCTCCGTGACAATTTGTCCGATCCAAAGCTTGTTTGCTCTTCATGTCCTCTTCTTCTTCGGTGCTTTACCGTCTACGACATCATCGTTGCCGGTCTCGAGGGCGGTGTCGGTGCCGGTGCCGGTGCCAGTGCTGGTGCCGGTGTTGGTGCCAGGGCCGGGGTTGGGACCACTGCCGCCACCATGCAACCCCATCTCGTGTTCGTCCAGGTAATTGACATAGTGATTTGCTGCCTCCATGGGGTCTGCGGAGCGAGTAGAACCACCCACGACTTTGGTGTCGGTAGACATGTTTCCTATGCATCAATTGTAAATAAAAGATATAATGAAGAGAAAAAGGGACCTATATTTTGTCGGAATGTTGATTCATTCCCCTTCCGGCAAATCCCGGGTACTCCATATGTCCTAGTTTCTAGCACAAGTCATGCAGAAAATTTCGGCATGACCTTTGCTAAAAAGTGGACATATGGAGCACCTGATATTTGCCGGAACGGAAATGAATCAACACTCCGGCAAAACATAAGCCACTCGGACATTCCGGCAAAACATCAATGACATGAAGATTAATTATATAATATAAACATAAAATAATAAGTACTATGGACACCATGAGGATATAATAAGTACTAGCAAAGGGAGATCCCCTGTCAAGCTCGAAGACAAAGCAAATTGTCTCCATTGACTTCTGAACCCTAACGAGTTGATGTCTTATTTGGCACAGAAGAAAGCATCACATGGTATCTCTAGAAATGATAAGTCATTGAATATATTTGTGTTTCCAACTTATGTTTATAAGATAGTTGAAATTGGATGTGGGGGTGTATCAATTTTCTATTGAAACCAGGCCCAAAGAACGAGAAAGCAAAAGAACGCCCCTCATTGGGTTTTATTAAAAATATTAGCAGGATCTTCTTTTATACAGATTTAGACTTATCTTTGCCCCCTATACTTGTCGGGGAACGTTGCATGGGAAACAAAATTTTTCCTACGCACACGAGTGGAGATTGGATCTATGTACCCTTGTAGATTGCACAACAGGAAGCATTAAGAAATGCGGTTGATGTAGTCTAACGTCTTCACGTCCCTCGAACCGTCCCACGAACCGTCCCGCGATCCATCCCATGATCTAGCGCCGAACGGACGACACCTCCGCGTTCAGCACACGTACAGCTCGACGATGATCTCAGCCTTCTTGATCCAGCAAGCAAGACGGAGAAGTAGATAAGTTCTCCGGCAGCGTGACGGCGCTCCGGTGGTGGTGATGATCTACTCCTACACGGCTCCGCCCGAGCTCCAGAGAAATCCGATCTAGAGGTGAAACTGTGTGGTATAGGCTAGAGATGCATGTGGCAAAGTTGTGTCTCAAAAAGCCCTAAACCACCACTATATATAGGAGGGAGGGGGAGGCGCTAGCCTTGAGGGACAAGGCCCTCAAGGTGCGCCAGCCGCCAGGAGGAGGAGGACTCCTCCTCCAATTCGGTTTGGGAAGGTGGAGTCCTCCTCTTCCTTCCCACCTCCCTCTTTCCCTTTTCTTTTTCTTTTCTTTTGGTATTGTCTTTATGTGGCGCCGTGGCCCTCTTGGGCTGAATCCATCAGCCCACTAAGGAGTCATGGCGCCACCCTATGACCCAGGGCTCACTCCCGGGTGGGTGGATCCTCCCGGTGAACACCCGGAACCCATTCGTCACTCCCGGTACACCATCGGAATTGCCCGAAACTTTCCGGTGACCAAATGAAACCATCCTATATATCAATCTTTGTTTCCGGACCATTCCGGAAACTCTCGTGACGTCTGTGATCTCATCCGGTAACCACACATATAACTCAACTATACTAAAACATCATCGAACCTTAAGTGTGCAGACCCTGCGGGTTCGAGAACTATATAGACATGACCCGAGGAACTCCTCGGTCAATATCCAATAGCGGGACCTGGATGCTCATATTAGATCCTACATATTCTCTAAAGATCTTATCGGTTGAACCTCAGTGTCAAGGATTCATATAATCTCGTATGTCATTCCCTTTGTCCTTCGGTATGTTACTTGCCCGAGATTCGATCGTCGGTATCCGCATACCTATTTCAATCTCGTTACCGGCAAGTCTCTTTACTCATTCAGTAATACAAGATCCTGTGACTTACACTTAGTCACATTGCTTGCAAGTCTTGTGTGTGATGTTGTAGTATCGAGTGGGCCCCGCGATACCTCTCCGTCACACGGAGTGACAAATCCCAGTCTTGATGCATACTAACTCAATGAACACCTTTGGAGATACTTGCAGAGCACCTTTATAGTCACCCAGTCACGTTGCGACGTTTGATGCATACAAGGTATTCCTCCGATGCCAGTGAGTTATATGATCTCATGGTCATAGGAATAAATACTTGACACGCAGAAAACAATAGCAATAAAACGACACGATCAATATGCTACGTTCATAGTTTGGGTCTAGTCCATCACATGATTCTCCTAATGAGGTGATCCAGTTATCAAGTGACAATACTTGCATATAGTCAGAAAACCTTGACTATCATTGATCAACTCGCTAGCTAACTAGAGGCTTGCTAGGGACATTGTTTTTTTATGTATCCACACATGTATCTATGTTTTCATACAATACAATTATAGTATGGATAATAAACGATTATCTTTAAACAGGAAATATAATAATAACTATTTGGAATTGCCTCTAGGGCATATTTCCATTAGTCTCCCACTTGCACTAGAGTCAATAATCTAGTCCTCACATCGCCATGCAATTTACATTGTAATAAATCTGACACCCATACAGTTCTGGTGTTGATCATGTTTTGCCCGTGGAAGAGGTTTAGTCAGCGGGTCTGCTACATTCAGATCCGTGTGCACTTTGCAAATATTTACGTCCTGTCCTTCGACGTAGTCGCGGATGAGGTTGAAGCGTCGTTTGATGTGTCTGGTCTTCTTGTGAAACCTTGGTTCCTTTGCTAAGGCAATGGCACCAGTGTTGTCACAGAACAGAGTTATTGCATTTAGTGCGCTCGGCACAATTCCATGATCCGTCATGAACTGCTTCATCTAGACACCCTCCTTTGCTACCTCCGATGCAGCCATGTACTCCGCTTCACATGTAGTATCTGCTACGACGCTTTGCTTGGAACTGCACCAACTTACCGCACCCCCATTAATAATAAATACGTATCCGGTCTGAGACTTAGAGTCATCCGGATCAGTGTCGAATCTCGCGTCGACGTAACCCTTTACGACGAGCTCTTCGTCACCTCCATAAATGAGAAATATTTCCTTAGTCCTTTTCAGGTACTTCAGAATATTCTTGACCGTCGTCTAGTGATCCACTCCTGGATTACTCTGAAACCTGCCTGCCATACTTATGGCCAAGCTGACGTGTGGTCTAGTGCACAGCATTGCATACATGATAGAACCTATGGGTGAAGCATAGGGGACGGAACTCATTTGTTCTTTATCTTTCGCAGTTGCTGGGCACTCAGTCTTACTCAATTTTATACCTTGTAACACTGGCAAGAACCCTTTCTTGGACTGATCCATTTTGAATTTCTTCAAAACTTTATCAAGGTATGTGCTTTGTGAAAGTCCTATCAGGCGTCTTGATCTATCCCTATAGATCTTAATGCCTAGAATGTAAGGAGCTTCTCCTAGGTCCTTCATAGAGAAACTTTTATTCAAGTAATCCTTTACGCTCTCCAAAAACTCCACGTTGTTTCCAATCAGCAATATGTCATCCACATATAATATTAGAAATGCCACAGAGCACCCATTCACTTTCTTGTAAATGCAAGATTCTCCAACCACTTGTATAAATCCAAATGGTTTGATCACCTCATCAAAGCGGTTATTACAACTCCGAGATGCTTGCACCAGTCCATAAATGGATTGCTGGAGCTTGCACGCTTTGTTAGCATTCTTTGGATCAACAAAACCTTCGAGTTGCATCATATACAACTCTTCCTTAAGAAAACCGTTAAGGAACGCCGTTTTGACATCCATCTGCCAGATTTCATAATCGAAAAATGAAGCTATTGCTAACATGATTCGGACGGACTTAAGCATCGCTACCGATGAGAACGTCTCATCGTAGTCAACTCCTTGAACTTGTGAAAAACCCTTTGCCACAAGTCGAGCTTTATAAACGGTCACATTACCGTCTGCGTCCGTCTTCTTCTTAATGATCCATTTGTTCTGAATAGACTTGCGGCCTTCAGGTAGTACTTCCAAAGTCCACACTTTGTTCTCGTACATGGATCCTATCTCGGACTTCATGGCCTCCAGCCATTTGTTGGAATCTGGGCCCACCATTGCTTCTTCGTAATTCACAGGTTCATAGTTGTCTAACAACATAATTTATAAGACAAGATTACCGTACCACTTAGGAGCAGTACATGATCTTGTCGACCTGCGAGGTCCGATAGGAACCTGATCCGAAGTTTCATGATCATGATCATCAACTTCCTCCTCAACCGGCATCGCGCCACCATCAAGAGGGTTTAGAGGTTCGACAACCTCATCAAGTTCTATCTTCCTCCCACTCAATTCTTTTGAGAGGAACTCCTTCTCAAGAAAAGCTCTGTTTTTAGCAAAGAACACTTTGCCCTCGAATTTGAGATAGAAGGTGTACCCAACTATCTCCTTTGGGTAACCTATGAAGACGCACTTTTCCGCTTTGGGTTCCAGCTATTCAGGTTGAAGATTTTTGACATAAGCATCACATCCCCAAACTTTAAGAAATGAAAACTTCGGTCTTTTGCCATACCACAATTCGTATGGTGTCGTCTCAATAGATTTTGATGGTGCCCTATTTAAAGTGAATGCAGCTGTCTCTAATGCATAACCCCAAAATGATAACGGCAAATCGGTAAGCGACATCATAGATCGCACCATTTCTAACAAAGTACGATTACGACGTTCGAACACACCATTACGCTGTGGTGTTCGAGGCGGTGTCAATTGTGAAACAGTTCCACATTGTCTTAAGTGAGCACCAAAGTCGAAACTCAGATATTCACCCCCACGATTAGACCATAGGAACTTGATCTTCTTGTTACGATGATTTTCAACTTCATTCTGAAATTGCTTGAACTTCTCAAACGTTTCAGACTTGTGCTTCATCAAGTAACCATATCTACTCAAATCGTCAGTGAAGGTGAGAAAATAACGATATCCGCCGTGCGCCTCCACATTCATCGGACCACACACATCGGTATGTATGATTTCCAACAAGTCATGTGCACGCTCCATTGTTCTGGAGAACGGAGTTTTAGTCATCTTGCCCATGAGGCATGGTTCGCACGTGTCAAGTGAATCAAAGTCAAGTGACTCCAAAAGTCCATCGGAATGGAGTTTCTTCATTCGCTTTACAACAATATGACCGAAGCGGCAGTGCCATAAAAACATGGCGCTATCATTGTTAACTCTAACTCTTTTGGTCTCAATGTTATGTATATGTGTATCATCGCTATCAAGATTCAATATGGAAAATCCTCTCACATTGGGTGCATGACCATAAAAGATATTACTCTTAGAAATAGAACAACCATTCTTCTCTGACTTAAACGAGTAACCGTCTCGCAATAAACAAGATCAAGATATAATGTTCATGCATAACGCAGGAACTAAATAACAATTATTTAAGTTCATAACTAATCCTGATGGTAACAGAAGTGAAACAGTGCTGACGGTGATTGCATCAACCTTGGAACCATTTTCCACGTGCATGGTTACTTCATCTTTCGCCAACTTTCGTTTATTCCACAGTTCCTGTTTCGAGTTGCAAATATGAGCAACAGAACCGGTATCGAATACCCAGGCACTACTATGAGAGTTGGTTAAGTACACATCAATAACATGTATATCGAATATAGCGGATTTTTCCTTGGCCGCCTTCTCATCAGCCAAATACTTGGGGCAGTTGCGCTTCCAGTAACCCAGTCCCTTGCAATAATAACATTTTGTTTCGGGCTTAGGTCCATCCTTGGCTTTCTTCGTCGGATTGGCAACAGGTTTGCCGCTCTTCTTGGTGTTACCCTTCTTGCCTTTGTCGTTTCTCTTGAAACTAGTGGTCTTATTGACCATCTTGATGCCCTTTTCGGAGTTCTGACTCTGCCACTTTCAGCTTCGCGAATAACTCGCCAGGTGACTTGTTCATCCCTTGCATGTTATAGTTCAACACAAAGCTCTTGTAGCTTGGTGGCAGTGATTAAAGAATTCTGTTAGTGATAGCCTCTTGCGGGAGTTCAATCCCTAGCTCAGCTAGATGGTTTGAGTACCCGTACATTTTGAGCACATGTTCACAGACAAATGAATTCTCCTGCATCTTGCAAGCATAGAATTTATCGGAGGTCTCATACCTCTCGATCCGGGCGTTCTTCTGAAAGATAAACTTCAACTCGTGGAACATCTCATATGCTCCATGACGCTCAAAGCGATGTTGAAGTCTCGGCTCTAAGCCATACAAGACTGCACATTGAACTACTGAGTAGTCCTCCTTACGTGTTAGCCAAGCGTTCTTAACATCTTGGTCAGCCGTAGAGAGTGGTTCATCTCCTAGCGTAGCGTTAAGGACATAATCCTTCTTCCCAGCTTGCGGGAGCTACTTAAGATTACGAACCCAGTCTACAAAGTTGCTTCCATCATCTTTCAACTTAGCTTTCTCTAGGAACGTATTAAAATTCAGGGTGACTGTCGCGTGAGCCATTGATCTACAACACAAATATTTCAAAGTGGACTTAAACTATGTTAAATATAATCAGAGTTTAACTAATCAAATTACTTGCTAAAATCCCACTCAAAAAGTACATCTTTCTAGTCATTTGAGTGGTACATGATCCAAATGCACTAACTCAAGTCCGATCATCACGTGAGTTGAGAATAGTTTCAGTGGTAAGCATCTCTATGCTAATCATATCAACTATACGATTCATGCTCGACCTTTCGGTCTCATGTGTTCTGAGGCCATGTCTGGACATGCTAGGCTCGTCAAGTTTAACCCGAGTGTTCTGCGCGTGCAACTGTTTTGCACCCGTTGTATGTGAACGTTGAGTCTATCACACCCGATCATCACGTGGTGTCTCGAAACGACGAACTGTCGCAACGGTGCACAGTCGGGGAGAACACAATTTCGTCTTGAAATTTTAGTGAGATATCACCTTATAATTCTACCGTCGTGCTAAGAAAAATAAGGTGCATAAAAGGATTAACATCACATGCAATTCATAAGTGACATGATATGGCCATCATCTTGTGCTTCTTGATCCCCATCACTCAAGCACCGGCATGATCTTCTTGTCACCGGCGCCACACCATGATCTCCATCAACATATCAGCATCGAGGTTGTCTTCCTATCTATGCTATTACTACTAAAGCTACGACCTAGCAATATAGTAAACGCATCTACAAACACAAATGTTAGTTTAAAGACAACCCTATGGCTCCTGCCAGTTGTCGTAGCATCGACGTGCAAGTAGATATTAACTATAACGACATGATCATCTCATACATCCAATATATCACATCACGTCATTGGCCATATCATATCACAAGCATACCCTGCAAAAACAAGTTATAGGTCCTCTAATTTGTTGTTGCATGTTTTACGTGGCTACTATGGGTATCTAGTATGATCGCATCTTACTTACGCAAAAACCACAACGGAGATGTGCAACTTGCTATTTAACCTCTTCAAGGACCGCCTCGGTCAAAACCAATTCAACGAAAGTTGAAGAAACTGACACCCACCAGTCATCTTTATGCAACGAGGTTGCATGTCAATCAATGAAACCAGTCTCTCGTAAGCGTACGAGTTATGTCGGTCTGGGCCACTTCAATCCTACAATACCGCCGAATCGAGAAAAGACTAAGGAGGGCAGCAAATCGAACATCACCGTCCACAAAACCTTGTGTGGTCTACTCGAGATAACATCTATGCATGAACCTAGCTCATGATGCCACTGTTGGGGAACGTTGCATGGGAAACAATAAATTTCCTACGCACACGAAGACCTATCATGGTGATGTGGAGATTAGATCTATGTACCCTTGTAGATCGCATAGCAGGAAGCATTAAGAAACACGATTGATGTAGTGGAACGTCTTTACGTCCCTCAAACTGTCCCTCGAACCGTCTCACGAACCGTCCCGCGATCCGTCCCACGATACGTTCCGATCTAGTGCCGAATGGACGGCACCTCCGCGTACAGCACACATATAGCTCGACGATGATCTCATCCTTCTTGATCCAGCAAGAAAAACGGAGAAGTAGATGAGTTCTCCGGCAGCGTGACAACGCTCCGGTGGTGGAGATGTTCTACTCCAGCAGGGCTCCGCCCGAGCTCCACAGAAATCCGATCTAGAGATGAAACTGGGTGGTATAGGCTAGAGATGCACGTGGAAAATTGTGTCTCAAAAAGACCTAAACCACCACTATATATAGGAGGGAGGAGGAGGGGCTTTCCTTGAGGGACAAGGCCCTCAAGGTCTGCCGACCACCAGGTGGAGGAGGACTCCTCCAATTCGGTTTGGGAAGGAGGAGTCCTCTTCCTTGCCACCTCCCTCTTTGCCTTTTCTTTTTCTTTTCTTTTGGTATTTTCTTTATGTGGCGCCATGGCCCTCTTGGGATGACTCCACCAGACCACTAAGGACTTGTGGCACCACCCTATGAACTTGAGCACACAACCGGGTGGGTGGGCCCCTCCCGGTGAACAACCGGAACCCATTCGTCACTCCTAGTACACTACCGAAATTGCCCGTAACTTTTCGGTGACCAAATAAAACCATCCTATATGTCAATCTTCATTTCTGGACCATTCCGGAAACCCTAGTGACGTCTGTGATCTCATCTGGGACTACGAACAACATTCGGTAACCACACATATAACTCAACTATACTAAAACGTCATCGAACCTTAAGTGTGCAGACCCTGCGGTTCGAGAACTATGTAGACATGACCCGAGGCACTCCTTGGTCAATATCCAATAGCGGGACCTGGATGCCCATATTGGATCCTACATATTCTTCGAAGATCTTATCGGTTGAACCTCAGTGTCAAGGATTTATATAATCCCATATGTCATTCCCTTTGTCCTTTGGTATGTTACTTGTCCGAGATTCGATCGTTGGTATCCGCATACCTATTTCAATCTCGTTACCGGCAAGTCTATTTACTAGTTCCGTAATACAAGATCCCGTGACTTACACTTAGTCACATTTCTTGCAAGGCTTGTGTGTGATGTTGTATTACCGAGTGGGCCCCGATATACCTCTTCGTCACACAGAGTGAAAAATCCCAGTCTTGATCCATAGTAACTCAACGGACACCTTCGGAGATACTTGTAGAGCACCTTTATAGTCACCCAATTACGTTGCGACGTTTGATGCACACAAGGTATTCCTCCGGTGCCAGTGAGTTATATGATCTCATGGTCATAGGAATAAATACTTGACACGCAAAAAACAATAGCAATAAAACGACATGATTTATACGTCCATTTTGCATCATGCTTTCATGTTGATATTTATCGCTTTATGGACTGTTATTATACTTTGTGGTACCATACTTATGCCTTTTCTCTCTTATTTTGCAAGGTTTATTTGAAGAGGGAGAATACCGGCAGTTGGAATTCTGGACTGGAAAAGGAGCAAGTCTGAATCCTCTATTCTACGCAACTCCAAATGCCCTGAAAATCATCCTGGAATTTTTTGGGTATATATAAAAAATACTGGGTGAAAGAAGTGCCTGAGGGGAGCTGCCAGGGGCCGACAAGCCTCGTGGCCGCGTCCTATCCCCCTGGCTGCGGCAACAGGGCTTGTGGCCACCCTGGTGGCCCACTGGCCCCCCTCGTTTGCAATATGAAGGGTTTCGTTCGGAAAAAAAAAATCAGGGCGGAGCTTTTTCGTGGATTCTCCGCCGCCACGAGGCGGAACTTGAGCAGAACCAATCTAGAGCTCCGGCAGGACGATCCTGCCGGGGAAACTTCCCTCCCGGGGGGGGGGGAATCGTCGCCATCGTCATCACCAACACTCCTCTCATCGTAGGGGACTCGTCACCATAAATATCTTCATCAGCACCATCTCATCTCCAAACCCTAGTTCATGTCTTGTAACCAATCTCCGTCTCGCGACTCCGATTGGCACTTGTAAGGTTGCTAGTAGTGTTGATTACTCTTTGTAGTTGATGCTACTTGGATTACTTGGTAGAAGAGTTTATGTTCAGATCCTTGATGCTGCTCATTACACCTCTGATCATGATTGTGATTAAGCTTTGTGAGTAGTTACTTTTGTTCCTGAGGACATGGGATAAGTCTTGATACTAATAGTCATGTGAATTTGGTATTCGTTCGGTATTTTGATATGCTGTATGTTGTCTTTTCCTCTGGTGGTGTTATGTGAACGTTGACTATATAACACTTCACCATATTTGGGCCTATAGGAATACATTGGGGAGTAGTAAGTAGATGATGGGTTGCTAGAGTGACAGAAGCTTAAACCCCAGTCTATGCGTTGCTTCGTAAGGGGCTGATTTGGATCCACTAGTTTAATGCTATGATTAGACGTTGTCTTAATTCTTCTTTCGTAGTTGCGGATGCTTGCGAGAGGGGTTAATCATAAGTGGAATGCTTGTCCAAGTAAGGGAAGTACCCAAGCGCCGGTCCACCCACATGTCAAACTATCAAAGTAACAAACGCGAATCGTATGAACATGATGAAACTAGCATGTCAAAAATTCCCATGTGTTCTCGGGAGCGTTTTACTTCCTATAAGACTTTGTTCAGGCTTGTCCCTTGCTACAAAAGGGATTGGGCCACTTTGCTACACCGTTTCTACTCTTGTTACTTGTTACTTTTCACTTGCTACGTTTCACCTCATTACACCATCACTTGTTATCGCTACTTTCAGTGCTTGCAGTTATTACCTTGACGAAAACCGTTTATCAGAGCCTTCTGCTCCTCGTTGGGTTCTACACTCTTACTTATCGAAAGTACTACGATTGATCCCCCATACTTGTGGGTCATCAAGACTCTTTTCTCGCGCCGTTGCCGGGGAGTGAAGCGCCTTTGGTAAGGAAACATTTATATACTGTGCTGAAATTTATTGTCACTTGTCACTATGGAAACTGTTCCTTTGAGGAATTTGTTCGGGGTATCTTCACCACAAACGGAAGCACGAGGAGTTGTTCCTCAACCTAAGGTACCTACTAAAAATATCTTTTATGAAATTCCTTCGGGTATGCTCGAGAAACTGCTGGCTAATCCTTTTACACGAGATGGATCTTCACATCCAGACTTGCAGCTAATCTATGTAGATGAAGTTTGTGGTTTATTTAAGCTTGCTGGTTTGCCCGAGGATAAGGTAAATAAGAAAGTCTTTCCTTTATCTTTGAAGGATAAGGCGTTGACATGGTATAGGCTATGTGATGATACTAGATCATGGGACTACAATCGGTTAAAATTGGAATTTCATCAAAAGATTTATCCTCTGCATTTAGTACATCGTGATCGGAATTATATTTATATCTTTCGCCTCGTGACAGGGAAATCATAGCTCAAGCTTGGGGGAGGCTTAAATCAATGCTATATTCATGCCCCAATCATGAGCTCTCGAGATAAATTATCACTCAAAACTTTTATGCTCGGCTTTCTCATGAAGATCGTACCATGTCGTGGTTTTGTCACGGCAGATGTCCTCGTGAAAGGACTTAGTACTGGAGCCATCGCACCTTGGTGGCGACTCAAAGGGGTTAAGCGAGAGAGACATGGCGATTTACCCAGGTTCGGCCCCTCGAGAGGAGGTAAAAGCCTACGTCCTGCTTTGGTGTGTATTGATATGGTTTCGATTACAAGGAGGGCGTAACTCGCGGAACCTAGCACTCGATGATTTCTAACCTGCCCTCTCCTCCCCTGGGACTCGCCTTTATATACAGGTCGAACCCCTAGGGTTTACAAGGGTACTTTCCTTCCTAAAAATCGTGACCCATGTGGTCTCTAAGTCTCTGTCCTCCAAAGCTTGGAGACCCTCCAGAAATAATAAACCGCCATACGACCTTGATCCGGCCAGGACAAGGCCCAAATAATCGTTTGGGTGAATCGCCTGATTGGTAACCCGGCCCAACTAGGGCGGGTCATTCAAAGGTAATATCCCCAACATTAGGCCCCAGATTGACTTGAACATCTTTTTCACGCCAATACTTCTGCTTAATTGAAGGCGATTCATTCCTCATTTTTCTTCATACGTCAGAAATTGTAACCCGCCATTCTGGCACCGAAAACTCTTTAAGTCGCCAAACCATATCTTGTTGGCCTCTTCTTATCCCTCGATTTTCGGGGAGACTGACATATCCCAACGGATCTTAGTGCATCGTTATCCCAAAATCTTCGGAACGCCTTTATAGCGAATCTTTTTATTCCCCGACGGTTCCCGCTCACAGCACCTCGATTCCAGCGCCCGCCCTGATAAATAGACGGGGGCGGGGGGGGATAGGACTGGTGGTTTCCACCTACGAGTCTCGTCAATCTCTTCCCCATTATCACAGCGAGGAAATCTCATTGCCTCCTGAGGGCTCCGCCGCCGACCGTACTTTCCGTCTTCGCCCGAGAAGCTTCGGCGCCGCCCATAAGCCTTCCGGCATCGTCAAGCTTCGCACTGCGGCCAATCCGTCCGCCGCCATTGACCACCGCATCATCGTCGACCATCTCGCCGTTCGCCACGAACTCCACCGCCGCCGAAGACTTCTTCACTCGGCGGGACCTCCGTGCTTCTCCAACAACCTCCGTCACCGTCGGCCCCTTTCGTCCGAAAGCATCAGGTTAGGCCTCCGCCCATTTTAGGAATAGATCCAATCTCCGCTTGAAGCTCCAACCACTGCCATGTTCTTGATGTTCTTTGTGAGCAAGTGTCGCCTACCTTAAACCGATTAGCATGAATGTCGATGAGATAGCCAATGCTTCGAATACCTTTATTTATTCGCTTTTACTCGTGAACCTCTAGAATAGTGTTTCATCAAGCGAAGGGCGTCATCTTTGCCCTGGTAATAAATTGCTGCATCCAGCCATTTTCCTCAAGTTTTTTCATCTACCTGGTAGATCCATCATTTACCTACTGTTTGCAGAAAGGTGTTTGTAGTCTTCACACTTTGATATTTTGAATGAACGTCTCCATCATCTTTAGTACGCAGCTCTAACTCGGCTTTTTGATACGGCGGGTCAAGGCCTTCCCTTAGTCCATGGACAAAGTACTTGGCGAGTTAAATGAACTTATTTTCACCCCTTACAGTAGATGTTCAAGGCATGTAAATTCATACTTTACTTCTTTGTAGCATGGGCACCGTCTTCAAAAGTGACTGGCTTCCTACCAAGGTTAATGACACCATACTAGCATATTATGTGAAAACGTGCAACTTGGACCCTCAGAATGTTATCGGCTGGCATACCGGGTTCGGAGACGATCTTCCCAACCCCAAAGAAGGAGAGATAGTTGTTTTCGTTGAGCACCTGGAACGAGGTTTTAAGCCGCCCGGATCAAAGTTTCTTAGAGACGCCATGGCTTTCATGAACGTCCGCCTCCAGGATCTAGGACCTACCTCCATAAGTAACTTATGTCAATTCCAAGTGTTCTATGAGGCGTATCTGCGGATTGAACCCTCTGTCCCTTTATTCTGGCATTTTTTCCATCTGAATCGCCAAACGGAATTTCACAATGGCCCTGGCCTGGAACTCGGCGGTGTCAACGTCCAGTGCCGCAGGGATAGCCCGTTTCCCTCACTCGCCATGCCCAGCCATCCCAAAGGTTGGGGCGAGTCTTGGTTTTACTGTCAAGAGACCTCTCGTGTAGGCGAAAACAAGCTCCTGGGCTATAGGACAGATCGCCTTCCAACAAACTTTAAGCTCCCAGATAAGCTCACCGAGGAGGAGGAATCAGAATTCATCCCAGTATTGTCCGAGTTAAGATCCTTGACAAACAACGGCCTTATTGGGTTGACATAATCCGCTACTCGGTCGAATGGCGCATCCTCCCTCTGAGTCGCCGGGATGGGCTAATGTGCGAATTTGACTGTACGCTAGATCATCCTCAATGTTATTTCCGTACGGCTTTAACAGAAAAGGATATTCTCACCATCATCAAGAAGCTGACTGGCGAGCCTGCGGGAAAATGTGGCCAAATCGGCCTCAAACCTTTCTGCAAAATTAACCCGGCGCCCAAGGTGAGCAAATCTAACCCGCCTTTGGTCTTTACTTCTTATATTTCACTTGTATTGTGGTTTTTGTAACATATGCTATTTCAGAAAGGCGATAAATTCTGGTCCAGGAAACCCAAAAGGCCAGCCATGAAAAATGTTAAGCCGCCCTCAAAGAAAAGCAAAGGCAAGGGCAAAGCTGCTGCGGCTGAGCCATCCGAAGTCGATGAATCTCAAGTTGGTGATGCACTTTCGGAGGTAAAAATCCATCTTCTTTTCACTTGCCATCTACCACTTTTACTCTTTGTATTTATATCTCTACCTCTTCTTGAAATAGAATGAAGACAACGAAAGCCAGGAGGACTCTGTTGAGGTAATTTCTGTCTCCTCCGATTCATCTCCTTCTCCACCTAAGCCGGCCAGGCGAATTTGTGGGAAAGTTCCCTTCTCTCACCCAAATGCTTGTTTGGACCCAAATTTCCTACTGAAGAAAGCACAACATACTTCAAATCGGAAGACCCGAAGTCATTCCGGTGATCTGGTGTCCGGCCTACCAGCAACGAACAAGAGGAAACCAAATGAGGTATTTATGAATAACAATTCTTCATGTTTCTTTGGATCACGTCTGTAACCCGCCTGTACTATTGTCATACAATTCTTGCAGAACTCTCCTCCTACATCCGGCGACTCAGTGATGTCGACACTTCCTCCAATGATTCGAGTTCCAGGGTAAGTATTTTGATAATCTTACTTTGAATCCTGAGGGTAATAAACTTACAGTTCCTTAATGCGCTTCTTCCTTCTTTTAGGGCACAGGCCAAGAAAAGGAAAACCAGCGGATCAACTCCTGTCACAACTTCAGAATCCGTCAAAGATTCAGTGCCGATCCAGGACAACCCGGACAAAGGCGAGCCTGAAAATCAAATGGATCTTCCTGACTCTTCCAAGGAAACAATGGATGCCCCTAAGCCGCCAAGTCCATTGACGACAGCAGAAGACCCGGATGTTGTGGTTATTACTGGTACCGGCTTCTCTAAGCCGGCGACAACGGTTTTGTCAAGGCATGTGGCATCCTCCTCTAAAGCCATTCCTGAATCTGGACTCTCCAAGGCGAAGCTTTCTGAGTATGAAAATCTGGAGTTCAAGGAACTCTGCTCTGGTTTTGCAAGTTGCCTCGAGGCGAGCTATGAGATGGAGGAAAGCCTGCTACGGATGTTAAAAAACAAACATGAGGTAAATTTGTTATATTGTATTACTCCCATTAACCCCCAAGGGCCGGGTCATCAGTAAAAAGATGAGCCGGGTCTTGAAAAATTTAGAAAAAACTTTGCGACGAGTAACCCCCAAGGGTCGGGTCATCAGTAAAAGATGAGCCGGGTCTTGAAAAATTTAGAAAAAACTTTGCGACCAGTAACCCCCAAGGGCCGGGTCATCAGTAAAAGATGAGCCGGGTCTTGAAAAATTTAGAAAAAACTTTGCGACCAGTAACCCCCAAGGGCCGGGTCATCAGTAAAAAGATGAGTCGGGTCTTGATATTGTATAATTTCATCTGAAAAGAAAAAATTATACATTAGCCCCCAAGTGTCAGGGATATTGCTTGCAATAGTTCTGAGACTTGCCCTTGTTTTGTACTTTCAACAGGAAACTCTTACTCAGACTGAATCGGCGCTTGGCGAGTTAAAGAAAAACTTATCTGGTCAGCAAGATGCCCGAGCTAAGTCGGAGGAGAAATATCAATTGGCCTTGGCTGAGCTGGAAAAACTCAAAGTCGATTTGAGAAGAGCTCAAGCTGACCAAGATGCTGCCGTAAAAAGAGCAGAGAAGGCTGAAGCCAGGCTGGCCACTGTGCAACAAGAATTGTCCGGCTTAAAGCGTCATATCTCAAACATGACGCAAGCCGTCTTTGGTAAACTTACTCAAACCTTTGGTCTTTTCTTCCCCCTTTTTCCTTTTTAAATAACTCTTATCATAAGTGGCTGATTATCTTGACCCCTTACTCAGGTCCGAGAGCCGCCAACCTTCAGGAAGATTGCATGCTGATGCTGAAGGCGATTTACACGCTGACAGAGCAACTGTACACCGGCAGTGTCTTATCTATCAAGGCTGTGATGGGTGCCAAAGAGCCCATAACTTCCATAAAGAAAGTGCTTGGCTGCCTATCAACACTTCCTCCTTAGATTGGGGAGCTAACTAGATCAGTCGCCCGAAAGGGTGTTCTGACTGCCTTGAGTCGCTGCTTGGCGTATGCCCCAGAGATCAACCCGGAAGAGCTAGCGGTAGGCTTCCCTCAACTCAAAGACGACGGGTCAGAATTCGTTGAAGAGGATTATCAACTTGTTGTCAAGGATTCCCGACTGGCAGCAACCCAACTCGCAGCAAGTATTGATTTATCAAAGTATCAGGCGGCTTATGACAGCAAAAACAAGAAGGTCAACCCGCCAACCTTTGTGACGACCAGTTTAACTCCTCGGCGACCCAAAAACCCTTTCGACTTGGAAGCAGACTTGGCATCAATCCTGACTGATGAAGATGACTTCGCAGCTCTGGCCAAGTGCAACTGGGTATTGGGCGACTTGCAAATTGAGGTCGGCCAAAGCTCGCAGCAAAGTGATCCTAAGGCGCCAACAGAATAAACCTCATCAATTTGGCCTGAGAGCCATGTAATAGGTCTTTTTCATAAGTCGATACTGCTTCTGTGACACTCTTTGAAAGAATCTTTATATCGCCCATAAGGGGATTTGAAATATTTGAGACTCCTTTATGATGCTTAACCCGCCATGGATGAAGTAATTCTGATCATCAACCTGACTTAGGCTTTGAAAACAACATATGTGAAACCAAATAAGTGATAACAAATATTTCCCAGAGGGATCAGAAAGAAAGGTAAAAAACCCTCAAGGCTATGCCATGAATAAAAGCAGCAATTTCGTCGGCTCATAAGGTCACGACAGGATGAGGCGAGTAAGAAAACTGGAGCACACACCCTAAATGATGGTTCCGTCGGCTCATAAGGCCGCGACAGGATGAGGCAAGTCAAAAAGCTCGAGCATACACCCTAAAATGTAGGTTTCGTCGGTTTATAAGGTCGCGACAGGATGAGGCGAGTCAGAAGGCTCGAGCACACGCCCTAAAATGCAGGTTTCGTCGGCTCATAAGGTCACGACAGGATGAGGCGAGTCAGAAAGCTCGAGCACACACCCTAAAATGCAGGTTTCGTTGGCTCATAAGGTCGCGGCAGGATGAGGCGAGTTAGAAAGCTCGAGCACACACCCTAAAATGCAGGCTTCGTCGGCTCATAAGGTCGTGAGAGGATGAGGCGAGTCAGAAAGCTCGAGCACACACCCTAAAATGCAGGTTTCGTCGGCTCATAAGGTCGCGACAGGATGAGGCGAGTCAGAAAGCTCGAGCACACACCCTAAAATGCAGGTTTCGTCGGCTCATAAGGTCGCGACGGGATGAGGCGAGTCAGAAAGCTCGAGCACACACCCTAAAATGCTGGTTTCGTCGGCTCATAAGGTCGCGACAGGATGAGGCGAGTTAGAAAGCTCGAGCACACGCCCTAAAATGTAGGTTTCGTCGGCTCATAAGGTCGCGACAGGATGAGGCAAGTCAGAAAGCTCGAGCACACACCCTAAAATGCAGGTTTCGTCGGCTCATAAGGTCGCGACAGGATGAGGCGAGCCAGAAGGCTCGAGCACACACCCTAAATTGCAGGTTTCGTCGGCCCATAAGGTCGCGACAGGATGAGGCGAGTCAGAAAGCTCGAGCACACACCCTAAAATGCAGGTTTCGTCGGCTCATAAGGTCGAGACAGGATGAGGCGAGTCAGAAAGCTCGAGCACACACCCTAAAATGCAGGTTCCGTCGGCTCATAAGGTCGCGACAGGATGAGGCGAGTCAGAAAGCACGAGCACACACCCTAAAATGATGATTCTGTCGGCTCATAAGGTCGCAACAGGATGACAAAAATTGTTCTTTTAATGAATAAGCCCCCAAGTCAGGGAGTATACTCAACTTTACTGCTTTATAATAAAACTGAAAAACTTACAAAATGTAGAGCTTAAGAGCTCAAGTGTAATAAGGCCGCAGGTGGGCAATATTCCAGGGGCGAGTTGACTCAGCCTTCGTGGTTGGCCGGTTAGGCCGGAGATCCACAAAATAATAAGAGCCATTGCGGAGGTTCTTGCTGACAACGAACGGCCCTTCCCAAGGTGGTGACAACTTGTGCATGCCTGCACGATCTTGTATCAACCGAAGAACCAAGTCGCCTTCCTGAAAGGTCCGACTTTTAACCGGGCGGTTGTGATAACGCCGTAGATCCCGCTGGTAGATAGCTGAACGGGCCGCAGCCAGGTCGCGTGCCTCCTCTAAGGCGTCCAAAGAGTCTTGACGCGCCAGCTCATTGTCTTGTTCCACATATGCGGCGACTCTAGGTGAGTCATGCCTTATATCAGTAGGAAGAACAACCTCTGCTCCGTAGACGAGAAAGAAAGGGGTAAAACCCGTGGATCGGTTCGGGGTGGTCCGAATACTCCACAGCACTGAAGGTAATTCTTCAACCCAACACCCTGGGGTTTTTTCCACGGGAACCATGAGTCGGGGCTTAATCCCTCGCAAAACCTCCTGATTCGCCTGCTTTGCCTGCCATTAGATTGTGGGTGAGCCACTGCGGAAACATCAAGTCGGATATGTTCTCGACGACAAAACTCCTGCATCGCCCCTTGGGACAAGTTAGTACCATTATCAGTAATGATACTATGCGGATATCCAAACCGGAAAATCAACTTTTTCAAGAATTTGACCGCTGTTTCCGCATCGCAAGCTCCAATAGGTTCCGTCTCAACCCAATTGGTGAACTTATCAACCGCCACCAGCAGGTGGGTCTTCTTGTTAGAGGACATTTTAAAGGGGCCGACCATGTCCAGCCCCAGACTGCAAAAGGCCAAGTGATGGGGATCATTCTTAGTTCTTGAGCCGGCACATGAGCCTGTCGCCCATAACGCTGGCACCCCTCGCACCGACGAACTATATCTTCTGCATCTGCATGAGCCGTCAGCCAAAAGAAACCATGACGGAAAGCCTTTGATACCAAAGAACGTGACCCGGTGTGATGCCCACAGTCTTCGGAATGAATGTCATTTAAGATTATGCATCCTTCTTCGGAGGAAACATATCGCTGAAAAACTCCAGAGGCGCTCCGCTTATATAACTCGCCATTGATGATGACCATGGATTTGCTGCGCCGAACGATTTGACGAGCCAAAACTGTTGGGGAACGTCGCATGGGAAACAAAAATTTTCCTACGCGCACGAAGACCTATCATGGTGATGTCCATCTACGAGAGGGGATGAGTGATCTACGTACCCTTGTAGACCGTACAGCAGAAGCGTTAGAGAACGCGGTTGATGTAGTGGAACGTTCTCACGTCCCTCGATCCGCCCCGCGAACAATCCCGCGATCAGTCCCACGATCTAGTACCGAACGGACGGCACCTCCGCGTTCAGCACACGTACAGCTCGACGATGATCTCGGCCTTCTTGATCCAGCAAGAGAGACGGAGAGGTAGAAGAGTTCTCCGGCAGCGTGACGGCGCTCCGGAGGTAGGTGATGACCTTGTCTCAGCAGGGCTCCGCCCGAGCTCCGCAGAAACGCGATCTAGAGGAAAAACCGTGGAGGTAGGTGGTCGGGCTGCCGTGGAAAAGTCGTCTCAAATCAGCCCTAAAATCTCCGTATATATAGGTGGGAGGGAGGGGGCCTTGCCTTGGGGCTCAAGGAGCCCCAAGGGGGTCGGCCAAGTCCAAGGGGGAGGACTCTCCCCCCCCAAACCGAGTTGGACTAGGTTTGGTGGGACGGAGTCCCCCTTCCTTCCCACCTCCTCCTTTTTTTTCTTTCTCTCTTGATTTTCTTCTCCTTGGCGCATAGGGCACTTGTGGGCGGTCCCACCAGCCCACTAAGGGCTGGTGTGTCTCCCCAAATGCCTATGGGCTTCCCCGGGGTGGGTTGCCCCCCCGGTGAACCCCCGGATCCCATTCGTCATTCCCGGTACATTCCCGGTAACTCCGAAAACCTTCCGGTAATCAAATGAGGTCATCCTATATATCAATCTTCGTTTCCGGACCATTCCGGAAACCCTCCTGACGTCCGTGATCTCATCCGGGACTCCGAACAACATTCGGTAACCAACCATATAACTCAAATACGCATAAAACAACGTCGAACCTAAGTGTGCAGACCCTGCGGGTTCGAGAACTATGTAGACATGACCCGAGAGACTCCTCGGTCAATATCCAATAGCGGGACCTGGATGCCCATATTGGATCCTACATATTCTACGAAGATCTTATGGTTTGAACCTCAGTGCCAAGGATTCGTATAATCCCGTATGTCATTCCCTTTGTCCTTCGGTATGTTACTTGCCCGAGATTCGATCGTCAGTATCCGCATACCTATTTCAATCTCGTTTACCGGCAAGTCTCTTTACTCGTTCCGTAATATAAGATCCCGCAACTTACACTAAGTTACATTGCTTGCAAGGCTTGTGTGTGATGTTGTATTACCGAGTGGGCCCCGAGATACCTCTCCGTCACACGGAGTGACAAACCCCTGTCTTGATCCATACTAACTCAACTAACACCTTCAGAGATACCTGTAGAGCATCTTTATAGTCACCCAGTTACGTTGCGACGTTTGATACACACAAAGCATTCCTCCGGTGTCAGTGAGTTATATGATCTCATGGTCATAGGAATAAATACTTGACACGCAGAAAACAGTAGCAACAAAATGACACGATCAACATGCTACGTCTATTAGTTTGGGTCTAGTCCATCACGTGATTCTCCCAATGACGTGATCCAGTTATCAAGCAACAACACCTTGTTCATAATCAGAAGACACTGACTATCATCGATCAACTGGCTAGCTAACTAGAGGCATGCTAGGGACGTTGTTTTCTCTATGTATCCACACATGTAAATGAGTCTTCATTCAATACAATTATAGCATGGATAATAAACTATTCTCTTGATACAGGAATTATAATAATAACTATATTTATTGCCTCTAGGGCATAATTCCAACAGTCTCCCACTTGCACTAGAGTCAATAATCTAGCCCTCACATCACCATGTGAATTACATTGTGATAAATCTAACACCCATACAGTTCTGGTGTCGATCATGTTTTGGCCGTGGAAGAGGTTTAGTCAGCGGGTCTGCTACATTTAGATCCGTGTGCACTTTGCATATATTTACGTCCTCTTCCTCGACGTAGTCGCGGATGAGGTTGAAGCGTCGTTTGATGTGTCTGGTCTTCTTGTGAAACCGTGGTTCCTTTGCTAAGGCAATGGCACCAGTGTTGTCACAGAACAAGGTTATTGGATTCAGTGCGCTTGGCACCACTCCAAGATCCATCATGAACTGCTTCATCCAGACACCCTCCTTAGCCGCCTCCGAGGCAGCCATGTACTCCGCTTCACATGTAGAATCTGCTACGACGCTTTGCTTGGAACTGCACCAGCTTACTGCACCCCCATTAAGAATAAATACGTATCCGGTTTGTGACTTAGAGTCGTCCGGATCTGTGTCAAAGCTTGCATCGACGTAACCTTTTACGGCGAGCTCTTCGTCACCTCCATACACGAGAAACATCTCCTTAGTCCTTTTCAGGTACTTCAGGATATTCTTGACCGCTGTCCAGTGGTCCACTCCTGGATTACTCTGGAACCTACCTGCCATACTTATGGCCAGGCTAACATCCGGTCTAGTGCACAGCATTGCATACATGATAGAACCTATGGCTGAAGCATAGGGGACGGAGCGCATATGCTCTCTATCTTCATCAGTTGCTGGGCACTGAGTCTTACTCAATCTCGTACCTTGTAAAACTGGCAAGAACCCTTTCTTGGACTGTTCCATTTTGAACCTCTTCAAAACTTTATCAAGGTATGTGCTTTGTGAAAGTCCTATCATGCGTTTTGATCTATCCCTATAGATCTTAATGCCTAGAATGTAAGCAGCTTCTCCTAGGTCCTTCATAGAGAAACTTTTATTCAAGTAACCTTTTATGCTCTCCAAAAGCTCTACGTTGTTTCCAATCAGTAATATGTCATCCACATATAATATTAGAAACGCCACAGAGCTCCCACTCACTTTCTTGTAAATACAAGATTCTCCAACCACTTGTATAAACCCAAATGCTTTGATCACCTCATCAAAGCGTTTGTTCCAACTCCGAGATGCTTGCACCAGTCCATAAATGGATCGCTGGAGCTTGCACACCTTGTTAGCACTCTTAGGATCGACAAAACCTTAGGGTTGCATCATATACAACTCTTTCTTAAGGAAACCGTTAAGGAACGCCGTTTTGACATCCATCTGCCAGATTTCATAATCGAAAAATGCAGCTATTGCTAACATGATTCTGACGGACTTAAGCATCGCTACGGGTGAGAAAGTCTCATCGTAGTCAACTCCTGGAACTTGTGGAAAACCCTTTGCCACAAGTCGAGCTTTATAAACGGTCAGATTACCGTTAGTGTCCGTCTTCTTCTTAAAGCTCCATTTGTTCTGAATAGCCTTGCGGCCCTCAGGTAGTATCTCCAAAGTCCACACTTTGTTCTCATACATGGATCCTATCTCGGACTTATACATGGATCCTATCTCGGACTTCATGGCTTCTAGCCATTTGTTGGAATCTGGGCCCACCATTGCTTCTTCATAATTTGCAGGTTCATTGTTGTCTAACAACATGATTGATAAGACGGGATTACCGTACCACTCTGGAGCAGCGCGTGATCTCGTCGACCTGCCTGGTTCAACAGAAACTTGAACTGGAGTTTCATGATCACCATCATTAACTTCCTCCTCAACCGGCGTCGCAACGACAGAGGTTTCCCCTTGCCCTGCGCCACCATCCAGAGGGATGAGAGGTTCGACAACCTCGTCAAGTTCTATCTTCCTCCCACTTAATTCTCTCGAGAGAAACTCCTTCTCGAGAAAAGCTCCGTTCTTAGCAACAAACACTTTGCCCTCGGATTTGAGATAGAAGGTGTACCCAACTGTCTCTTTTGGGTAACCTATGAAGACGCACTTTTCCGCTTTGGGTTCCAGCTTTTCAGGCTGAAGCTTTTTGACATAAGCATCACATCCCCAAACTTTAAGAAACGACAACTTTGGCCTTTTTCCATTCCACAGTTCGTATGGTGTCGTCTCAACGGATTTTGATGGTGCCCTATTTAAAGTGAATGCAGCTGTTTCTAATGCATAACCCCAAAATGATAACGGTAAATCAGTAAGAGACATCATAGATCGCACCATCTCTAACAAAGTACGATTACGACGTTCGGACACACCATTACGCTGTGGTGTTCCAGGCGGTGTCAACTGTGAAACAATTCCACATTTTCTTAAGTGATCACCAAACTCAAAACTCAGATATTCACCCCCACGATCAGACCGTAGGAACTTGATCTTCTTGTTACGATGATTTTCCACTTCACTCTGAAATTGCTTGAACTTTTCAAATGTTTCAGACTTGTGCTTCAGCAAGTAGACATAACCATACCTACTCAAATCGTCAGTGAAGGTGAGAAAATAACGATATCCGCCGCGTGCCTCCACGCTCATTGGACCACACACATCGGTATGTGTGATTTCCAATAAGTCACTTGCACGCTCCATTGTTCCGGAGAACAGAGTCTTAGTCATCTTGCCCATGAGGCATGGTTCGCACGTGTCAAGTGAATCAAAGTCAAGTGACTCCAAAAGTCCATCAGCATGGAGTTTCTTCATGCGCTTTACACCAATATGACCCAAGCGGCAGTGCCACAAAAATATGGCGCTATCATTGTTTACTCTAACTCTTTTGGTCTCAATGTTATGTATATGCATATCGCTATCAATATTCAATATGAACAATCCTCTCACATTCGGTGCATGACCATAAAAGATGTTACTCATAGAAATAGAACAACCATTATTCTGTGAATTAAAAGAGTAACCGTCTCGCAATAAACAAGATCCAGATATAATGTTCATGCTCAACGCAGACACTAAATAACAATGATTTAAGTTCATCACTAATCCCGACGGTAGCTGAAGTGACACTGTGCCGACGGCGATTGCATCAACCTTGGAACCATTTCCTACGCGCATCGTGACTTCATCTTTCGCCAGCCTTCGTCTATTCCGCAGTTCCTGTTTCGAGTTGCAAATATGAGCAACAGAACCGGTATCGAATACCCAGGCACTACTACGAGAGCCGGTTAAGTACACATCAATAACATGTATATCAAATATACCTGATTTTTCTTTGCCCGCCTTGTTATCTGCCAGATACTTGGGGCAATTGCGCTTCCAGTGACCCATACCCTTGCAATAGTAGCACTCCGTTTCAGGCTTAGGTCCAGCCTTGGGTTTGTTCGGCGGATTGGCAACAGGCTTGCCGCTCTTCTTCGAATTTCCCTTCTTGCCTTTGCCGTTTCTCTTGAAACTAGTGGTCTTATTCACCATCAACACTTGATGCTCTTTACGGAGTTCAGACTCTGCGACTTTCAACATCGCAAACAACTCGCCGGGAGACTTGTTCATCCCTTGCATGTTGTAGTTCAACACAAAGCCTTTGTAGCTTGGCGGCAGTGATTGAAGGATTCTGTCAGTGATAGCTTCTTGCGGGAGTTCAATCCCCAGCTCAGCTAGACGGTTTGAGTACCCAGACATTTTGAGCACATGTTCACTGACAGACGAGTTTTCCTCCATCTTGCAAGCATAGAATTTATCGGAGGTCTCATACCTCTCGATCCGGGCATTCTTCTGAAAGATAAACTCCAACTCCTGGAACATCTCAAATGCTCCATGACGCTCAAAGCGACGTTGAAGTCCCGGTTCTAAGCCATACAAGACTGCACATTGAACTATTGAGTAGTCCTCCTTACGTGCTAACCAAGCGTTCTTAACATCCTGATCAGCCGTAGCGGGTGGTTCATCTCCTAGCGCAGCACTAAGGACATAATCCTTCTTCCCAGCTTGTAAGATTAGCTTAAGATTACGAGCCCAGTCTACAAAGTTGCTTCCATCATCTTTCAACTTAGCTTTCTCTAGGAACGTATTAAAATTCAGGATGACTGTCGCGTGAGCCATGATGTACAACACAAATATATTCAAAGTGGACTTAGACTATGTTCAACATAATTAGAGTTTAACTTAATGAAATTATATGCTAAACTCCCACTCAAAAAGTACATCTCTCTAGTCATTTGAGTGGTTCATGATCCACTTACACTATCCCAAGTCCGATCATCACGTGAGTTGAGTATAGTTTCAGTGGTAAGCATCCCTATGCTAATCATATCATCTATATGATTCATGATCGACCTTTCGGTCTCATGTGTTCCGAGGCCATGTCTGCACATGCTAGGCTCGTCAAGCTTAACCCGAGTGTTCCGCGTGCGCAACTGTTTTGCACCCGTTGTATGTGAACGTTGAGTCTATCACACCCGATCATCACGTGGTGTCTCGAAACGACGAACTGTAGCAACGGTGCACAGTCGGGGAGAACACAATTTCGTCTTGAAATTTTAGTGAGAGATCACCTCATAATGCTACCGTCGTTCTAAGCAAAACAAGGTGCATAAAAGGATTAACATCACATGCAATTCATAAGTGACATGATATGGCCATCATCACGTGCTTCTTGATCTCCATCACCAAAGCACCGGCACGATCTTCTTGTCACCGGCGCCACACCATGATCTACCATCAACGTGTTGCCATCGGGGTTGTCGTGCTACTCATGCTATTACTACTAAAGCTACATCCTAGCAAAATAGTAAACGCATCTGCAAGCACAAACGTTAGTATAAAGACAACCCTATGGCTCCTGCCGGTTGCCGTACCATCGACGTGCAAGTCGATATTTCTATTACAACATGATCATCTCATACATCCAATATATCACATCACATCGTTGGCCATATCACATCACAATCATACCCTGCAAAAACAAGTTAGACGTCCTCTAATTTTGTTGTTGCATGTTTTACGTGGTGACCATGGGTATCTAGTAGGATCGCATCTTACTTACGCAAACAACACAACGGAGATATATGAGTTGCTATTTAACCTCATCCAAGGACCTCCTCGGTCAAATCCGATTCAACTAAAGTTGGAGAAACCGACACTTGCTAGTCATCTTTGAGCAAAGGGGGTTACTCGTAACGATGAAACCAGTCTCTCGTAAGCGTACGAGTAATGTCGGTCCAAGCCGCTTCAATCCAACAATACCGCGGAATCAAGAAAAGACTAAGGAGGGCAGCAAAACGCACATCACCGCCCACAAAAACTTTTGTGTTCTACTCGAGAAGACATCTACGCATGAACCTAGCTCATGATGCCACTGTTGGGGAACGTCGCATGGGAAACAAAAAATTTCCTACGCGCACGAAGACCTATCATGGTGATGTCCATCTACGAGAGGGGATGAGTGATCTACGTACCCTTGTAGACCGTACAGCAGAAGCGTTAGAGAACGCGGTTGATGTAGTGGAACGTCCTCACGTCCCTCGATCCGCCCCGCGAACAATCCCGCGATCAGTCCCACGATCTAGTACCGAACGGACGGCACCTCCGCGTTCAGCACACGTACAACTCGACGATGATCTCGGCCTTCTTGATCCAGCAAGAGAGACGGAGAGGTAGAAGAGTTCTCCGACAGCGTGACGGTGCTCCGGAGGTTGGTGATGACCTTGTCTCAGCAGGGCTCCGTCCGAGCTCCGCAGAAACGCGATCTAGAGGAAAAACCGTGGAGGTATGTGGTCGGGCTGCCGTGGAAAAGTCGTCTCAAATCAGCCCTAAAACCTCCGTATATATAGGTGGGGGGAGGGGGCCTTGCCTTGGGGCTCAAGGAGCCCCAAGGGGGTCGGCCGAGTCCAAGGGGGAGGACTCTCCCCCCCCCCAAACCGAGTTGGACTAGGTTTGGTGGGAGGGAGTCCCCCTTCCTTCCCACCTCCTCCTTTTTTTTCTTTCTCTCTTGATTTTCTTCTCCTTGGCACATAGGGCACTGTGGGCTGTCCCACCAGCCCATTAAGGGCTGGTGTGTCTCCCAAAATGCCTATGGGCTTCCCCGGGGTGGGTTGCCCCCCGGTGAACCCCCGGAACCCATTCGTCATTCCCGGTACATTCCCGGTAACTCCAAAAACCTTCCAGTAATCAAATGAGGTCATCCTATATATCAATCTTCGTTTCCGGACCATTCCGGAAACCCTCGTGATGTCCGTGATCTCATCCGGGACTCCGAACAACATTCGGTAACCAACCATATAACTCAAATACGCATAAAACAACGTCGAACCTTAAGTGTGCAGACCCTGCGGGTTCGAGAACTATGTAGACATGACCCGAGAGACTCCTCAGTCAATATCCAATAGCGGGACCTGGATGCCCATATTGGATCCTACATATTCTACGAAGATCTTATCGTTTGAACCTCAGTGCCAAGGATTCGTATAATCCCGTATTTCATTCCCTTTGTCCTTCGGTATGTTACTTGCCCAAGATTCGATCGTCAGTATCCGCATACCTATTTCAATCTCGTTTACCGGCAAGTCTCTTTACTCGTTCCGTAATACAAGATCCCGCAACTTACACTAAGTTACATTGCTTGCAAGGCTTGTGTGTGATGTTGTATTACCGAGTGGGCCCCGAGATACCTCTCCGTCACACGGAGTGACAAGTCCCAGTCTTGATCCATACTAACTCAACTAAAACCTTCGGAGATACCTGTAGAGCATCTTTATAGTCACCCAGTTACGTTGCGACGTTTGATACACACAAAGCATTCCTCCGGTGTCAGTTAGTTATATGATCTCATGGTCATAGGAATAAATACTTGACACGCTGAAAACAGTAGCAACAAAATGACACGATCAACATGCTACGTCTATTAGTTTGGGTCTAGTCCATCACGTGATTCTCCCAATGACTTGATCCAGTTATCAAGCAACAACACCTTGTTCATAATCAGAAGACACTGACTACCATCGATCAACTGGCTAGCCAACTAGAGGCATGCTAGGGACGGTGTTTTGTCTATGTATCCACACATGTAAATGAGTCTTCATTCAATACAATTATAGCATGGATAATAAACTATTATCTTGATACATGAATTATAATAATAACTATATTTATTATTGCCTCTAGAGCATAATTCCAACAAAAACTTCGTCTACCGGTAACTCGCCTCGAGTGAGATAAGCCAGATAAGGAAGAACCAAATCCGGCGTGACATGGAGAGCCGCCACAAGCTGAGACTCAGGATCTGGTATTGCTAATTCCTCCTCTGATGGTAGAATCACGGACGGTTTTTGCAAGATATCCAGAAAAACATTGGGAGGAACTGGCCTTCTCTGGGAGCCAAGTCGTGAGAGGGCGTCAGCCGCCTCGTTGAGGCGCCGATCGATATGGTCCACCTGATAACCATGAAAATGACCCGCCACATCAGACACAGCTCGTCTTTAAGCCGCCATCATGGGGTCCCGACAATCCCAGGTACCTGAAACTTGCTGTGCCACCAAATCAGAGTCGCCAAAGCATCTGACTCGTGTTAGATTCATCTCCTTGGCGAGTCGTAAGCCGTGAAGCAAAGCTTCGTATTCCGCCGCATTGTTAGTGCACGGAAACATGAGTCGGAGAATGTAACAAAATTTATCTCCTTGAGGGGATACCAACACCACACGAGCCCCCGAGCCTTCCAGCTGCCTAGACCCATCAAAATAAATAGTCAAGTAAGTGAGATCAGGCCGATCTTCGAGAGCCTGTAACTCCGTCCAGTCGTTGACGAAATCAACTAAGGCCTGGGACTTGATGGCTGTGCGGGGGGTATACTGTATGTGATGGGGCCAAAGTTCTATTGCCCACTTGGCAATCCGCCCTGTGGCCTCCCGATTATGGATGATGTCCCCAAGGGGGGCAGAGCTAACCACTGTGATAGGGTGTTCTTGGAAGTAATGCTTAAGTTTTCGACTCGCAATAAACACCTCATATACCAACTTCTGCCAGTGTGGGTACCGCTTCTTGGAAAGAGTTAGCAACCCGCTGATAAAATATACCACGCGTTGCACTGGGTATTCCTTCCCTTCCTCCTTTCTCTCAACGACCACTGCCACACTTACTGCCTTGGAATTTGCCGCGATATACAGAAGCATGGGCTCCTTTTCAGTCGGGGTGGCCAGGACCGGCGGGTTAACCAATTGGCGTTTCAGGGCTTCAAGCGCCTCGTCAGCCTCATCCGTCCAAACAAAACGATCGGATTTCCTCAATATATAACTGATAAAGAGGGATCGCCTTCTCGCCTAGGCGACTCACAAAATGACTTAGGGCCGCAATGCGACCCGCCAGTCGTTGAACTTGATTAACGTTCGCCGGCTTCCCAAGGGACGTAACTGCTTCGATCTTGTCCGGGTTAGCTTCAATGCCGCACTCCGATACCAAGAAACCCAGCAATTTCCCTGTAGGTACACCAAAAACACACTTGGTGGGATTTAGCTTCATCTGATATACCCGTAGATTGTCGAATGGTTACTTGAGATCTTCTAGTAGTGTCTCCCCCTGGCGGGTTTTGATCACAATATCGTTGACATAGGCATGGACGTTGCGACCAATTTGGTTTCGGAGGCAATTCTGGATGCAGCGTTGATAAGTCGCCCCCGCACTCTTGAGTCCAAAGGGCATGGACACATAACAAAAAGCCCCAAAGGGGGTTATAAAGGTTGTTTTCTCTTCATCCTCCATGGCCATCTTGATCTGGTGATATCCTGAGTAGGCATCCAAAAAACACAATCGTTCGCATCCTGCCACCGAGTCAATGATCTGGTCGATGCGGGGAAGAGCGAAGGGATCTTTTGGGCAAGCTCTGTTGAGATCTGTGTAATCAATGCACATACGAAAGGTACCGTTCTTCTTGAGTACCAAAACCGGGTTAGCCATCCATTTGGGGTGAAAAACTTCCACGATGAACCCGGCGGCTAAAAGACGGGCAACCTCTTCCCCAATCGCTTTGCGTCGCTCCTCGTTAAATCTGCGAAGGTACTGCTGGATGGGTTTGCACTTTGGGTCAACATTAAGATGGTGCTCAGCGAATTCTCTCGGCACACCAGGCATGTCAGAAGATTTCCATGCGAAGATGTCCCGATTCTCACGGATGAATTCGATGAGAGCGCTTTCCTATTTGGGGTGCAGACCCGTCCCGATGGTGAACAGCTTGGATGAATCGCCAGACACGAAATCAATTGTCTTAGTGTCGTCCGTTGGCTTGAACTTGAGGGGCGACTCAAAATCTGTAGTCGGCTTCTTTAGGGGTGACATGTCTGCCGGGTCAACATTGGCCCGGTGGTGTTTGAGCTCCTCCGCAGCACAGGCGACTTCCGCATAAGCCACGTCCCATTCTTCACATTCCTTTGCAATCCTTCTATCTCCATCAACTGTGATGGGTCCTTTGGGACCAGGCATTTTGAGCTTGAGGTAGACATAGCATGGGTGAGCCATGAAGCGGGCGTAAGCCGGCCGCCCAAACAGCGCATGGTAGGGGCTTTTCAATTTGACCACCTTGAAGATCAGTGACTCCGACCTATAATTCTGCGCGGTTCCAAATGCCACCGTGAGCCTGACCCGACCTATGGGGTAAGCCGACTTGCCTGGGACGATTCCGTGGAAAACCGTGGTTGAAGGCATCAGGTCTTTTTCCAGTAGGTTCATCCTTTGGAAAGTGTCAAAGTATAGGATATTGATGCTGCTGCCACCATCCATTACACTTTTCATAGGGTGTAACCCCCAACTTGGGGAGCCACGACCAACGCCAGATCGCCCGGGTTATCAACTCTCGGCGGGTGATCCTCCCTGCTTCACGTTATGGTTTGCTTAGACCAATGGAGGTATCTGGGAAGCGCTGGTTCTGATACACTGTACGCCCGGTGACTCACCTTCTTATCACGCGTGCAAGCATTAGTGGTGAAAACATGATATTGCCCATTAGTTAACTGTTTGAGGTTGCTGCGGAAGCCCCCATTATCGTCCTGACCTTGCGGAGCCCCCTGTGGGGGTGGCTGCTGGAAGGCTCCTGGCGGGTTATACCGCCGCTGGTGGTGCACCGAGTATTGGCCGCCGCCTGGCTGCGGGCCTCCCTGAGCCCCCTGTTCGGGAAAGCCGCCGAAAGGGTTCTGTCTTTGGTTGGGTGCGGCGAATTGCTCCTGGCGCTGGTCCGGGTCATCGTTTTGACTCTTTTTGATCGCCTTCGCCCGAAACTCTCGCATCACGAAGCAGTTTTCCCAAGAGTGAGTCACCGGACCGTCTGGCATGGCGTGGTGCGGGCAAGGGCCTTTGAGTAGCTCTTCGTAGTTACGCGGCCTCTTCCCGCCGAACCCCCGATTCTTCTTCTTGCCGTTGTTGGCGTTGGTATTGGCGACTAAGTCCGAGGGCTCCTCCTGCGGTCTCCGCTTGCCATTGGTCCCTTGATTGTGACGGTTACGCCCCTAGAACCGGGTATGATTTTTGGATGACTCGCCCTTTTTAGGCGAATTAGCGTTACCATCCTCGCCAGGATCTTTGGTATCATCGGCCTGAGCGTATCTAGTGAGGGTGTCCATCTGTTCTCCCATGTCTTAGACCTTTCTCTTGAGTCGCCCCAATTTTTGCACCAAGGGTTTGTAATGGCAATTATGCTCGAGGATGAGCACAGCTTGAGCCGCCGTAATACCATCTGACGAATGGATAATTTCTGCAACCCGCCGTGACCAATGGTGGGCCGACTCATCCGGGCGCTGAACACAGTGCTGTAGATCAACGATCGTCATCGGACGTTTGCAAGTTCCTCGGAAGTTTTTGATGAAACGTTCTTTTAACTCGGCCCAGGACTGGATGGAATTGGGAGGTAAGTTTTTCAACCAAGTGCGTGCTAACCCCTCGAGCATCATCGTGAAGTATCTGGCGCAAACCGCCTCGTTCACGTCGAGCATGTCCAAGGCGATCTCATAACTCTCGATCCATGATGCCGGCTCGAGGTCCGGGGTATAATTAGGCACTTTCCTTGGTCCTTTGAAGTCTTTGGGCATCTTTTCGCTACGAAGGGCGGGGGAAAAGCATGGTACCCCAACTCATCCTCCGCCCCCGACGAGGGGGGCCGGGGCGTCTTGGGTGTTCGAGAGATCCTGGCCCGGCGGGTTCCGTTCAGGCGGGTTGTCCTGTGGGACGTGTCGCGGCCCGTTGTTTACGGCGGGCTGGTCCTCTGGCCGGGTCCTGGTGTAACTTGCCTGGGGGTGGAATGCAACCTCTCGAGGCTATGTGAGAACTGGGCGTTCTGGACCACCGCCGTCTTCAACATCTCGATGCCGTTCCTTGCTTCTATCTCGGCTGGGGTGTTGCCGTGAATCGGAAGAGACTCCAGATGGCGAGTTGCGGCAAGCACGTTATCCACCGGATTGGAAAAGTGGCCTTGAGGCGTCCAGAATAGGGGAATGTGATCCTCAGCTGGCTGAGCCGGCGGGTTAAGTGGGCGGCCCGGTCCTCTCCCCGTGGCGGCTCCCGCCCCAGGGGTTCGTGGAGTGTCGAACAGGCGGGTCGGGTTGAGATCATGGGGCAGGCGACCCTGGTTTCTCCGCTGATGGACGGCGTCGGACGCGCGCTGCTGTATCTCGAGCCTCCAGTTGTCAGTGTTTAAACGCATCCTTTCGACCGTAATTTGAGCTTGCCGAGTCTCGATCCTGGCGGACTCCATCTCGGCTTCCCGATGAGCCTTTGCCACTGCCTCTCTGAGTTTCGCCAGCTCCGTGTTTATCTCCTCCTGGTTTTCTAGTGTGAGGGGAGTCGGCATCAGCCTTGTGATCTCCGCCGCTAAATCCACCAGGACTGCGGCCGGGCTCCTGGATGTCTCGCCGGTTCCATCGCCTCCAGTAGGGTTTTGTGTGGGCTGATTCGCTCCTGCCTTGTAGATGGTGATCTGGCAGCGAGTTCGGTCAAGGACTTCAGGGTCCGTGGCTAGCGACAAGCTCCCAAGACAATCCCCATGCAGAGACCGGATTGAATCTGAGTCGCCCATGGATGACTCGTTATCAGAGTTGACCGGTGTAGTTTCCTGAGTTGCCGAGCGCTCTGGCTCCTCCGATCTCTGCGTGAACCCCACAAAGACCGGGCGAGTCAGATTTGGCGTTATTACTGGGCGGACGTACCTGGCCGGCTCGACGACGTCCGTGGAGATGTCCGGCTCAGGCGCGGATGATCCAATCATGCCGATGAAGATGTTGATCTTGCCGAAGGGGACCCTGTAACCAGATTCAATCGAATCCGCTTCAGGTCCCCATTGCTGGTTGTCGATGTAGGTTATCCCGCGGCGGCTCCGAGTCATGAGCCCCGTCGCGTAACTCCCAAACCCTGGTAGGGCTCCCTTTGAGAACTCAACTCCACCGTGCGTAGGCCCCACGGTGGGCGCCAACAGTCGTGGTTTTGTCACGGCAGATGTCCTCGTGAAAGGACTTAGTACTGGAGCCATCGCACCTTGGTGGTGACTCAAAGGAGTTAAGCGGGAGAGACACGGCGATTTACCCAGGTTCGGCCCCTAGATAGGAGGTAAAAGCCTACGTCCTGCTTTGGTGTGTATTGATATGGTTTCGATTACAAGGAGGGCGTAACTCGCCGAACCTAGCACTCGATGATTTCTAACCTGCCCTCTCCTCCCCTGGGACTCGCCTTTATATACAGGTCGAACCCCTAGGATTTACAAGGGTACTTTCCTTCCTACAAATCTTGACCCCTGTGGTCTCTAAGTCGCCGTCCTCCAAAGCTTGGAGACCCTCCAGAAATAATAAACCGCCATACGACCTTGATCCGGCCAGGACAAGGCCCAAATAATCGTTTGGGTGAATCGCCTGATCGGTAACCCGGCCCAACTAGGGCGGGTCATTCACAAGTAATATCCCCAACATACCATGCTTGACACTTCTTGTACCGGTTCTTTTATGAAGAAGGACATTGACCACAAGTGGAATTTATTGGAAACAATCAAAGTAACTTTGAAGATTGGGAGCTTGAAGAAGGTAAGGAGTCAGGTATGAATTTCGAGTTTGATTGCGTTAAATCTTTTGTTGAAACAAACACTTCTAGAGATTTTAGCGCTAACTATGGACTTGACTCTGAGATAGTAGCTTCTCTATGTGAATCTTTTGTTGCTCATGTTGATCTTCCCAAAGAGAAGTGGTTTAAGTATCATCCTCCTGTAGAAGTCAACATAGTTAAACCCAGTCTAGTTGAAGAGGAAGTCATTGCCTATAATGATCCTATTGTTCCTTGTGCCCACACCGAGAAACCACCTTACCCTGCTTGGAAAAAGGATTATTCTAAAGCTTCAATTGTGTTATGTAGGGGTTACATTAGACCACTTGCACCCCCCTGAGGAAATGAGAGTTGAACCTAGTGTTGCTATTATCAAAGATCTCTTAGCCGAAGACATAGACGGGCATGTTATCAAATTCTATGAGGACTCCACTAGAATTTCTAAACCTCATGCGAAAGACAAATACGGACCTGTAGTTGGCCTGCCCGTTGTTTCTGTCAAGATAGGAGATCACTCTTATCATGATTTATGTGATATGGGTGCTAGTGTTAGTGCAATACCCCGGTCCATTTATGATGAAATCAAAGACGAGATTGCACCTGCTGAGTTAGAACCCATTGATGTCACTATTACTCTAGCTAATAGAGACACTATCTGCCCTATGGGAATTGTGAGAGACGTAGAAGTCCTGTGTGGTAAGTCGAAGTATCCTACTGATTTCCTCGTCCTTGCTACTGCACAAGATAGCTTTTGTCCCATCATATTTGGCACACCCTTTCTCAACACTGTCAATGCTCATATTGATTGCATTAAATAGACTGTCCCTGTTAGTTTCGAGGGTGTGTCTCATGAATTTAACTTCTCCAAGTTTGGAAGACAACCACATGAAAAAGAGTCATCTGGTACGGATGAAATCATTGCTCTTGCCTCTATTGCCGTGCCTCCTACGGATCCTTTAGAGCAATATCTGCTTGAGCATGAAAATGATATGCATATGGATGAAAGAGATGAGATAGATAAAATTGTTTTAGAACAATATCCTATTCTTAAGAATAATCTGCGTGTTGAACTGCTTGGGGATCCTCCCCCACCAAAGGGTGATCCTGTGTTCGAGCTAAAACAGTTACCAGATACTCCTAAGTATGCCTATCTTGATGAGAAGGAGATATATCCGGTTATTATTAGTGCTCACCTCTCGAATCACGAAGAGAAGAAGTTATTAAAAACTTGGAAGCACCGTGCTGCTATTGGATATACTCTTGATGATCTTAAGGGTATTAGTCCCACTCTATGTCAGCACAAGATTAAAACTGATCCTCATTCTAAGCCAGTTGCTGATCATCAACGGAGATTAAATCCTAGGATGAAAGAGGTCGTGAGAAAAGAAATATTAAAGCTTCTCGAAGCAGGAATCATTTATCCTGTTGCTCATAGTGAATGGGTAAGTCCAGTACATTGCGTACCTAAGAAGGGAGGTATCACCGTCGTTCCTAATGATAAGAATGAACTAATCCCACAGAGGATTATTACTGGCTATAGGATGGTGATAGACTTCCAGAAACTGAACAAGGCAACCAGGAAAGACCATTGTCCTTTGCCGTTTATCGACCAAATGCTAGAAAAGCTATCTAAACACACACACTTCTGCTTTCTAGACGGTTATTTAGGTTTCTCGCAAATACCTGTTGCGCAATCTGATCAGGAGAAAACCACTTTCACCTGCCCCTTCGGTACCTTTGCTTATAGACGTATGCCTTTTGGCTTATGCAATGCACCTGCCACCTTTCAAAGATGTATGATGGCAATATTCTCTGACTTTTGTGAAAAGATTGTTGAGGTTTTCATGGATGATTTCTCTGTTTAAGGTTCTTCCTTTGACGATTGCCTCAGCAACCTTGATCGAGTTTTATAGAGATGCAAAGATACCAACCTCGTCTTGAACTGGGAGAAGTGTCACTTCAAGGTTAATGAAGGCATCGTCTTAGGACACAAAATCTCTGAAAAAGGCATTGAAGTTGATAAGGCTAAGGTTGATGCAATTGAGAAAATGCCTTGCCCCACAGATATCAGACGTATACGAAGTTTCCTAGGTCATGCTCGTTTCTATAGAAGGTTCATTAAACACTTCTCTAACATTTCTAGGACTCTTACCAACCTCTTGCAGAAGGATGTTCCTTTTGTTTTTGATGAGGATTGTGAGGAAGCTTTCGAAATTCTTAAGAGGGCCTTCATAACCGCACCTATTGTTCAACCACCTGATTGGAACTTGCCTTTTGAAATCATGTGCGACACTAGTGATTATGTTGTTGGTGTTGTTCTAGGACAAAGAGTTGACAAGAAGTTGAATGTTATTCATTACGCTAGTAAAACTCTAGACAGTGCCCAGAGAAACTATGCTACTACGGAGAAGGAGTTTTTAGCAGTCGTGTTTGCATGTGAAAAGTTCAGATCTTATATAGTTGACTCCAAAGTCACTATTCACTCTGATCATGTTGCTATTAAGTACCTTATGGAGAAGAAGGACGCTAAGCCTAGGCTAATCAGATGGGTTCTCCTGCTACAGGAATTTGATTTGCACGTTGTTGACCGAAAGGGTGTTGATAACCCTGTAGCAGATAACTTGTTCAGGCTAGAGAATGTCCTTGATGACCCACGACCTATTGATGACAGCTTTCCTGATGAGCAATTGAATGTCATCCGCACTTCACATAGTGCACCATGGTATGCTGATTACGCAAACTATATCGTAGCCTAATACATACCACCCAGTTTCACCTACCAGCAAAAGAAGAAATTCTTCTTTGATTTGAGACACTACTTTTGGGATGATCCTCACTGATGGGGTTATAGTCCCAGGGTAGGGTCATAGGTATGCCCTATAGGTCCTACCCAAGGACTACCCTTCATAGAAGACAAGGCCCTTAGACAGTTCCGACTGAACTAAGGGCGCCCCCATCATCCAGTCGGAGACGACCTACTCGGAGCATATCTAACGTACCGACTGGAATCCACGCTGTACATCGTAACCTCCCAAGAGGGCAATGGTCATACATTTTCATACACCATTATTAGCATTTAAAGCTTATACCCACGGCACAAAGCTTATACCCACGACACTTGCGGTAATCAACAATACACTCGACACAAAGCTCCCAAGAGTGCTGAGACATAGGGCTTTTACCTCCACCGTAGAGGGGCCTGAACTCATACATCCTCGTCGTAGCTAAGGCTCTGCCCATATACTTTCGTACCCCATACTTCTACTGTCAGACTTATACCCACGACAGTTGGCGCCCACCGTGGGGCAGGCGTCTAGGCGACTTCCGGCGAGTTTGTGATTTCACCTTTTCGTCATGTCGTCCGGCGGAGATATGTGCATGGGTCATGAGATCCTCTTTGGTGCACTCTCCTTCATCGCCGACGATTCGGCATGGCTTCGCGATGCGCCCCTCGACGTCGAGGCTCTTCCGAGTCGCGGGGCTACGCAGTTCCGTGCCAGTTCCTGCGACGTTCTTCTTCTCCAGCCATCGACCCTGGTGTCGATCTTTGCCCCCGTCACGCGCTGCAACAAGCGGTTCCGTCGTCCGCGACTCCAGCGTTGGGTGCGACACGCCCAAGCGCGACAAAACGCGTCCTCTCAAGTGGCGGTGCTCGAATCGGTTGTGGTCCCGCCGTCATCCCAGTACTTGGAGTCAGTTTCGACTGAACTACCTTCCGAGTATCCGGGACGGGCCTGCAGCCGAAGTGCTCATGGCCGATTCCCACGAAAGTCCCCTCGGTACTGGTCGGAACGAGCGTGAGTTCGGAGAATCATCCGGCGCTCGTCGTCAGCACCATCGTTCTTCCAATCGACGCACTCGCTAGAGCAACGTCGAGGTATTCCGCACACCCATCCTCAACTTGGCTACGACCGCCAGGATAGCCAATTCTCTCCAGCCGACTGATTCAGAGGATGGTAGAGGAATCGAGCAGATCCGTGCCTTGTTGCATACGGCGCAGTAGCAAAATTCGGCGATCTCCCAGTCACACAACAGGATCCACAACAGTTCTGTTCAAGCGAACACGCATCGGGTCGGTTTTCAGTCCCGACTCTCACCAGCGACGCAGAGGGGGCAGCCGTTCCAGGGACCCGAGTAGGAATCCGCTTCCCGTTCGGTCTCATCCCGAACATCATCGCCGTTCGCGTAATCCTCCATGGAGTGGGCCTTATGGGCCCCGGCATTACGATGATCGTCGTTCGGGCGGTGGCGCGCCTGATCCAAGGCCTGATGCAAGAGGGTACATCACCCAGAAGAAGGTTGACAGAAGTCGAGCCCACCGTGATGGTCACGATAGAGACCATCCGAGTGGAAGCAGGACCGTTGTTTCTGGCCCCGAGTTCTTCAATCGGGCCATCCGCTCAGATGACATCCCTCCCAACTTCCGATTGGCGACGGGAATCAGCAAATTCACAGGAGAGTCCAAACCAGAAACTTGGTTGGACGACTATAGAGTGGCGGTCCAGATCGGTGGCGGAGATGACCATGTCGCCATGAAACATCTCCCACTGATGCTCGACGGTTCTGCGTGAGCTTGGCTAAACAAGTTAGATCCGTCAAGCATCTACAGTTGGGCAGATCTGGCCCGAGTCTTCACCAGGACCTTCGAGGGAACGTGCAAACGCCCTGCTGGTCTCGTGGAGCTTCAACACTGTATCCAGAAGAAAAACGAGCCCTTGCGCGATTTCATCCAGCGCTGGACGACCCTCTACCACACGGTGGAGAACGTCACAGAGCACCAAGCAGTCTGCGCCTTCAAGGCAGGCGTTCGGTACAGAGATCTGTACCTCAAGTTTGGTCGGACAGGCAACATCTCCATGAGCAAGATGATGGAGATAGCCGCGCTCTATGCAAATGACGAAGAGGAGGACCACATACATAGCGGCAAGCATAAGTCAGTCGCCGATGGAGATGGGAACAACAATCAGAAGCAGAAACAGAAAGCTCAATCCACTCCGCAGGCAGAGGCAGCAGTCGTTACAAATGCCAAGTTCAAAGGCAAGGGGAAAGCACAGTACACCCCCAAGAAGAGGCAGTCAGGAAATTCCATCCTAGATCAATCGTGTCCAATCCACACGAAGACGGATGAAGAAGGCAATGTCATATTGCCGAAGCATACCACTCGGCAGTGTCGCCTCCTGATCCAAGGTTTCTGTGAAGGACAGCCGAGTGAGAAGGACACCGAGCAGGATGATGAGGACAAGGAGGATCCGTTCCCCCAAGTCCATGCAACGTTGATGATTTTTGCTGATGTGGAAAGCAAAAGTCGACTGAAGCTGGTCAACAGGGAGGTAAACATGGCAACCCCATCCACTCCCACGTTCCTCAAGTGGTCAGAGACTGTGATCACCTTTGATCAGTTAGACCACCCAGCACACGTACCCACCCCAGGGAGGCAAGCTCTGGTCGTCGACCAGGTGGTGGAAGGAGTTAGGCTACGCAAAGTCCTCATGGACGGCGGCAGCGGCTTGAATATCATGTACGCCGATACTCTGAAGGGAATGGGCATTCCGATGTCCAAACTTTGCGAGAGCAGTATGCACTTCCATGGAGTCGTCCCAGGAAGAAAGGCCAAATCACTCGGCCAGATTGCGTTGGATGTCGTTTTCGGCTCTGACAAGAACTTCTGTAAAGAGAAGTTAGCATTTGAGGTGGTAGACTTCCAGAGTGCATACCATGCGATTCTGGGCCGTCCGGCGTATGCGCGTTTCATGGCCCATCCATGTTACGTCTATTTGAAGCTGAAGATGCCCGGTCCCAAAGGTGTGATTACTGTCACATGCAATCGGCAGCGGGCCGAGGAGTGTCTGCAGCAGGGGTCGAGAATTGCTGACCATCAGATGGCTATACTCGAGCTGGATGAGTACAAGAAGACCGCCGACCCCGCTGACCTAATGCGTTCAAAGAAGCCAACTTCCGAGTCCGCATTCCAGTCGGCGGGAGACACGAAGAAAGTCAGCATCCACCCGACGAACGACACCGCCGCCCCGACAAACATCTCAACCACCCTTGATCCAAAATTGGAAGCCGAGCTCATCCAATTCCTCCGTGAGAACTGGGACATTTTTGCATGGAAGCCCGCTGACATGCCAGGTGTACCCAGGGAGTTGGCTGAGCACCGACTGCATGTGGATCCTGCCGCTCGGCCCGTCTGAGAATGCCTGCGTCGGTCCGCCGCACACAAGAGGAAAGCAATCGGAGAGGAGGTGGCTAAACTTTTGGCAGCCAACTTCATTCGCGAGGTACACCACTCTGAGTGGCTCGCTAATGTTGTCATGATGCCCAAGAAGGACAAGTCTCTCCATATGTGCATCGATTTCAAGCATCTTAATAAGGTCTGTCCGAAGGACCACATCCCGCTCCCCCGCATTGATCAAATCGTTGATTCGACTGCAGGTTGCGAGCGCTTATCCTTCCTTGATGCCTATTCGGGCTATCATCAGATCCGTCTGTATGGTCCAGATGAATTAAAAACAACCTTCATCACCCCATTCGGGTGTTTCTGTTACATCACTATGCCATTCGGTTTGAAGAATGTAGGAGCAACTTTTATGCGAATGATCCAAAAATGCCTCCTAGACCAGATTGGTCGAAATGTGGAGGCACATATGGACGATATCGTAGTCAAGTCACGCAAAGGTTCCGACCTGCTGACTGACTTGGCAGAAACATTCGCCAACCTAGATAGGTACGATATCAAGCTCAAGCCAGCCAAGTGTTCATTCGGCGTTCCCAGCGGGAAGTTACTCGGTTTCTTCGTTTCCGAACAAGGGATCGATGTCAACCCCGAAAAGATCGGGACCATTGTTCGAATGGAGCGGTCGGGAAGAGTACATGATGTTCAAAAGCTCACAGGTTGCCTAGCGGCTTTGAGCAGGTTTATTGCTCGACTCGGCGAGAAGGCGTTATCTCTGCACCGACTCATGATGAAGTCAGATACCTTCGAGTGGACAGACGAAGCCCAAATCACATTCGACGACCTCAAAGCCCTGCTTTCCACCCAGCCGGTTCTTACTGCCTAGCTCAGTAAAGAACCCCTTCTTCTGTACATCCCGGCTACAAATCAAGTCGTCAGCACCGTTCTGACAGTCGAACGCGAAGAAGAAGGCAAAGCATACAAGGTTCAGCGGCCAGTATATTATGTTTCCGAAGTCCTGACTCCTTCCAAGCAGAGGTATCCCATTATCAGAAGCTTATTTATGGGATCTACATGACTGCTAAGAAGGTGGCTCATTATTTCCAAGACCACTCGGTATCTGTCATATCTGATGCTCCGTTGTCGGAAATTCTCCACAATCGGGACGCATCAGGCCGAGTGGCAAAGTGGGCAATGGAGATACTATACTGCGACATCAAGTTCAAAGCCAAGAAATCTATAAAGTCTCAAGCTCTTGCTGACTTCATAGCAGAATGGGTAGAAGAACAGCAACCGACTCACATCTACTTGGCTCATTGGACCATGTTCTTCGATGGGTCAAAGATGTTGAATGGCTCCGGCGCCGGCGTAGTGCTCATATCCCCAAAAGGTGATAAACTCAAGTATGTGTTGCAGATCCATTTTGATTCTTCCAACAACAAAGCAGAGTACGAAGCTCCCCTTTACGGGTTGCGCGTGGCCATCACACTCGGCGTCCGTCGCCTGATGGTCTATGGCAAATCAGATCTTGTGGTTAATCAAGTAATGAAGGAATGGGATGTAAGGAACCCCACCATGACTGCATACTACAACGCAATAAGGAAGCTCGAGAAGAGGTTCAAAGGTCTGGAACTTCACCATGTTCCTCGACTGAAAAACCAAGCAGAAGATGAATTGGCAAAACTTGGATCCACTCGGAGACCGGTCACGAGTGATGTCTGCCTCGAGCACCTACACCTCCCCTCGGTAAAAGAAGATCCTTTTACAGAGGAACTAGTACAACCAAAGAGTTCAACAGATCAGACTGAAGTCGAGGTCCCCACTGTGGTTGATTTGATCATGGAGATTCTAGCTCTCATTCCCGAATGGACTGTGTCGTTCATTGCGTACATCATGAGGCAATAGTTACCAGAAGACGAAGTCCAAGCTAGGCAGATCGTTCGTAGGTCGAAGTCCTTCACGGTGATTGATGACTAGTTATACAGGGAAAGTGTTTCAGGCGTCCTTCAGCGGTGTATCTCTCCTGAGGAGGGGCAGTTAATCTTGGAACAAATTCACTCGGGAACCTGCGTTCATCATGCCTCCTCAAGGGCAATCGTCGCCAAAGCATTTAGAGCTGGTTTCTTCTGGTTGTATGTGAATGAAATGGCAAAAGATATAGTCGACCGTTGCGAAGGTTGTCAGTTCTATTCAAACAAGTCCCACAAGCCAACGTCTGCGCTGAAGACAATTCCTCTTGCTTGGCCATTCGCCGTGTGGGGATTAGATACAGGCCAAGGAGGATTCACTCATCTGCTGGTAGCAGTCGACAAGTTTACCAAGTGGATTGAAGCCTAGCCTATCAAGAAGCTTGATGCCCTTCCGTCCATCAAATTTATCAGAGACATCATCGCCAGATATGGGGTTCCGCACACCACAATCACCGACAATGGCACAAACTTTGACTCGGACAGGTTCAAATGTTTTTGCGCAGGCCAAGGTATCCGAGTGGATTTTTCATCCGTGGCGCACCCCCAAACAAACAGGCAAGCAGAGCGGGCGAATGGACTTATTCTTCAAGGGTTGAAGCCTCGACTCCTGCGAGAAGTTGGACATGCCGCCGGCGCATGGGTCACCGAGCTGCCTTCGGTGCTGTGGGGCCTCTGCACAACTCTGAATAGATCGACAGGGCGATCCCCATTTTTCCTCGTTTATGGAGCAGAGGCAGTCCTTCCGAGTGACTTGCTTCACAACTCTCCACGAGTCGAACTCTTCTCCGAAGCCGAAGCAGAGCAAGGCATGCAAGACGGAGTGGACCGTTTAGAAGAGGACCGCGAGATGGCACTGATCCGTTCAACAATTTATCAACAAGATCTGCGGCGATTTCATGCGCGGCACGTCAGGAGCCACACATTCGAAGCAGGCGACCTGGTGCTCCGAGTGGATCAACTGAGACCACACAAGTTGGCTCCCGCCTGGGAAGGTCCGTTCATCATTTCTAAGGTGCTGAACAACGGAGCATAACGACTCTACAACCTCGATAGGGAAATGGACGAGCCGTGAGCATGGAATGGAGATCTACTGAAGCGCTTCTACACATAACGGCCGATGGAGACAATGTAAAGAACAAGTATCATCGAAGTAATACAAAGCAGATTGATTTCTTGCCGATTCAAAATTCTTCCGCGTTTGCAGACTCCAGTCTAAAAAACTAACTCCGAGTGTGCACTAAAAGTCACACTCGGGGACTGAGCTGCGACGCAGAGTCGCCTAAGTAACAACTCGCTCCGAGTGTGCACGAAAAGTCACACTCGGAGACTTCGCTGCGACCCAGAGTCGGCTAAGTACAAACTCGCTCCGAGTGTGCACCAAAAGTCACACTCGGAGACTTAGGTGCGACCCAGAGTCGCCTAAGTAAACAACTCGCTCCGAGTGTGCACTAAAAGTCACTCTTGGGAACTTAGATGCGACCCAGAATCGCCTATGTGAAAACTAGCTCCGAGTGTGCACCAAAAGTCACACTCGGGGACTTAGCTGCGACCCAGAGTCACCTAAGTAAAAACTCTCTCCAAGTGTGCACCAAAAGTCACACTCGGAGACTTAGCTGCGACCCAGAGTCGCCTAAGTAAACAACTCGCTCCGAGTGTGCACCAAAAGTCACACTCGGGGACTTAGCTGCGACCCATAGTCGCCTAAGTAAAAACTCGCTCCGAGTGTGCACCAAAAGTCACACTCGGAGACTTAGCTGCGGCCCAGAGTCGCCTAAGTAAACAACTCGCTACGAGTGTGCACGAAAAGTCACACTCGGCGACTTAGCTGCGACCCAGAGTCGCCTATGTAACAACTCGCTCCGAGTGTTCACGAAAAGTCACACTCGGAGACTTAGCTGCGACCCAGAGTCGCCTAAGTACAAACTCGCTCTGAGTGTGTACTAAAAGTCACACTCGGAGACTTAGCTGCGACCCAGAGTCGTCTAAGTAAACAACTCGCTCCGAGTGTGCACGAAAAGTCACACTCGGAGACTTAGCTGCGACCCAGAGTCGCCTAAGTAACAACTCGCTCCGAGTGTGCACGAAAAGTCACACTCGGAGACTTAGCTGCGACCCAGAGTCGCCTAAGTACAAACTCGCTCTGAGTGTGCACTAAAAGTCACACTCGGGGACTTAGCTGCGACCCAAAGTTGCCTAAGTAAAAACTTGCTCCGACTGTGCACTAAAAGTCACACTCGGAGACTTAGCTGCAACCCAGAGTTGCCTAAGTAAAAACTCGCTTCGAATGCGCACCAAAAGTCACACTCGGGGACTTAGCTGCGACTCAGAGTCGCCTAAGTAAAAAGCTTCCTCCGAATGAATACTCGAGATACACCCGGAGGCTTAGCAGACCCTCATTGAGGCTCACGTGGATGTGAAGACAACTGACAACTACATGCGTAACAACTCGCTCCGAGTGTGCACTAAAAGTCACACTCTGGGACTTAGCTGCGACCCAGAGTCGCCGAAGTAAAAACTCGTTCCGAGTGTGCACCAAAAGTCACACTCGGGGACTTAGCCGCGACTCAGAGTCACCTAAGTAAACAACTTGCTCCGAGTGTGCATTTCAAGTCACACTCGGAGACTTAGATGCGAACCAGAGTCGCCTAAGTAAAAAGCTTCCTCCGAGTGGGCACTCGAGATACACTCGGAGGCTTAGCAGACCCTCATTAAGGCTCATGTGGATGTGAAGACAACTGACAACTACATGCTCCGCATGGTTGCCATTGGCTTCACCAAGAGACGCCCAAACAAAAACCACGAGCCAAAATCGTGTAAAAAAAACTCAGCGAAAGAAGAGCAAAAGATCCGATTCGAATTCAAATTGGTTCTACGATCAGTCGGCTCGGCGTGAATCAAGTTTATCCACACCGAGCAATGAATGTACCGACCAACAGTAGTGGCCAAAGTTTAATACAGATTCCACTCGGCATACCGAGGTAAATGTGCGTTCAGCATAAAGTTTATCAAGCGTCGCCGGGACTAGCAGGCTCCACAAAGGTGTCGAGGTCGATTCCATCTGCAATCCGAGTGGCTGTGTCGAGGAAGGTCTCCATGAAATCTTCAAATCGAAGCTTCTTGGTGTTGGCGACCTGCAACGTCTTCAGCTTGTCTTCATAGGCTTCCTTGCAGTGCACTCGGACCAGAGACAGCGCCACACCCGCACCACACCGAGCGGAAGACTTCTTCCATGCCTGCACTCTGCTTGGAATGTCCTCCAGTTGAGTCATCAACCCCTCTATCTCGTTCCGAGAGTCATCTTCAGGCCACATCTCCTTGTCGATTCGGCCGACAACTCCTCTCAGGCGACCAACGAAAGGGCCCACTCTGTTAAGGCGAGAATTCACTCGGAACATGTCCCGGTTAGCTTCATCGCCGAGTGGAACATTCGGAACAAGTGACCGTTGAATTTCGGCGGTTTCGGCCTCAATGTCTCGACAAAAATCTGCAAAGAAAAGAAAAGCAGAAAATAAGCATGGAGTGAACTCCAAAGTTAAAAAGCACTCGACAAGAACTTACCACCAAGCAGTGCGACCATCTTCTTCGCTCAGTCGCCGACGTAGTTCTCCTGCGCTCTGCATTGAGTGTTCATTACCTTCAGTTGGGCCATCCAGTCAGATCTCTCCTTCTTCATTTTTTCTACCTCGGCTACCAGTGCCTTGTTAGTCTCCCGAGATTCCTCCAAAGATTTCTCTTGGTCAGTGAGAGCCTTGTTCACGCCAGCCAGGTCATTCACAGCCACCTCCAAGTCCGTAGCAAGTTGAGTCTTCTCAGCCTTCAGAGTATTATACGGCGATCCCATTTCACAAGTCTTCTGTCAAAGAGACACAAAGGGAGGATCAGACACATTCAACAAGGAAAAAGTCTCGATAGATATGACAAAACAATCAAAACTCAAAATTCTTTAGACCCCTACCGATGCAAGCAATCGACAGCGGTCTCGGGGACTGGTATGAAGCTCGAACAGGTCGGTCCCATTGAGCTCCATAGCAAACCAACAACACTATGAGTAACACTACTCTCGGAGACTACACCAAGTGGGTGCACTCTGCGTACCCCCACAGGTACCATTCGGGCAGATCATCTCTGATGGAAAATACATATAAAGACAACTGTCGGTGCAAGCACTCGACAGAAGTCTCGGGGACTACATCCACTGGGTTCACTCGGAGTGAACCCACTGAGAAATCAACCTACTGTATCCGAGTATCTCGCTGAAACCCCCAGTGGGTACCAAGAGGAATGTAAACACTTACTCGCAAACTTACTCGGATATCATCCCGAAGCTCGAAGCTCTTCTGGTACAGAGACGCGATGGAGTCATATGCTCCCTTGGCATCGCCCACCATCAGCTCCACTTGCACCATGGCATCCTTGGCGGCTCCTACATGATCCTCCGGGATGCGTCGGGCATCATATTGAACAGCCGACGGACCCGGCATGGCAGAAGGCTCCCTGGGCATCCCGAGCTCCGCTCCAGTCAGTTCCGCCGTGAGAGCCACCGTCTGAGTCGGCGGAACGCTCATGGCGGGATTGGCAGCAGGTTAGATAACCCCAGAAGAAGGCGCCAAAGCTGGTTCCGACCTCCTTTGGTCGTCATCGTCCAGATGGATCACCTCCGAAGGAAGCCCGAATGAACAAAATAAAAACACAGAAAAAGGTCAAGATCAAAGACAACACTCGCGAAACGGTAATACAGCTCTCGGAGCCGTGACAACACACCTTGCTGGGACGTGGCGGCGTTATCGGTGTTCATGGGATCATCATCCTACCGCGGCAGAGAGGTGGCGGAGGTAGCAGCTCTGTTGAGTGAAATCCACTCGACGAGTAAACATGAATTCCCAAAAAGAAGAGTCCAATCGGATACTGAAAGAAGATGGAAGAACAAGACACTTACGCTGAGGCGACCGGAACAACGATCCTCATCCAAGGCAAAGCTTTTCGAGGCTTAGACCCGCTGAGTTTAGCCACCTTGGACGGCTGATTCACGGGCTCGGCAGAAGCACCCCTGGTTCTCTTCACACTCTGAGCACTCGGGGCCACGGGAGGAGCCGGCGGAGCATTCGGGGCCACGGGAGGAGCCGGCGGAGCAGCGGGGTCATGACGGCGCTTGGTTCGGTGCTTTGGTGGTGAGGGTGACGAGCTCCGCTCTCCACTCTCCTCCTCCTCCTCTTCCGTCTCCCCAGTGTCAGAGACGTACTCGGCGCTATCCGCGCTGCCCTCCATGCTGCCTTCCTCTTCCTCGACTGGATTCCATTCGAGACTGCAGAATGCCAGTTCGTCCACTCATGCACAAAACATAGTCGACAACGTCAGTCAATGAGACAAGAAAAGCAATAAAGCTAAGAAGGTTAAAATCACTCGACAACATGTACTCACCTCATTCGGAGGAGGATTTTCGGCGCGGAAGGGCTTCACCCGCCGAGCTCCCACGGGGTTATCACACGTGCCTGTGATGCTGCGGACCAACGCACTCACAGTCTCCCCGCTCACTTCCTCTGGATGAGACCGAGTGGTATCCAAAGGCCCCGTGTAATGCCACATAGTGTGGTCTCGGGCCTGCAGTGGCTGGATGCGCCGACCCAGAAAAGTCTCCAGCAGATCCATGCCGGTGAGTCCCCTCCGGACGACGGCTATCAGCGCGTCGACCAAAGGCTGGATCTGGGTTCTTTCTCCCTTAGAGAGCACAAGCTTCCTGGGAGGGCTCGGACGGTCTAAACTGAAGGGTGGCAACCCACTCGAAGCATTCGGGGAGGCAATGTCCTGGCAATAGAACCAGGACGATTGCCAGTTCCTAACCGACTCGGATAGTTGAAGGGAAGGATAACTACTCTTTGTTTTCTTCTGAAAGCCTAAACCCCCGCAGAGCTGGAGGATGTGTGTCTTATCATCCGACTGGCTAAGCTTCTTAACAGTTTGGGATCTAGCGGAGAAGACATATTTAAAGAGCCCCCAGTGGGGAGGGCATCCTATGAAGCACTCGTAGAGGGTGATGAATGCGGAAAGATGAGCTATCACATTCGGAGGGAAGTGATGGAGCTGCGCCCCGAAGTACTTCATGATACCTTGGAAGAAAGGATGGGGAGGCAAGGAGAAACCTCTGGCCACGTGGCTGAGCAGCAGAACGCGCTCCCCCTCCTTAGGCGCCAGCTTCGTCTCGCCTTCCGGCAGCCTCCAGGTCTTGTTGATGACCATGCCGTGCTCCACCAGCTCCAGCACGTCGTTCTCCGTCACCGAAGAGGGAGGAAGTCCCCCTAGATCCACCCCGCCGGCAACGCCCGAGCCGCCGCTGAGTGGAGGCCGCCCCCTTCTTCTTCTTCTTCGCCTCGAGCTTGCTGGTCTGTCCCTTCATCATGGCGAGGGCGACGGATCCGCAGAGGAGGAGAGGAAGGAGGTGGCTAGAGGTGCGCAAGGAGTTGCGGGAGAGGGCGAGATTAACGGGAGGAGGATGAGCAGCGCAACAGGAAGGTCCGCCGACGAAACTTTAATAGGCCTCCAACTGAGTCACCTACAGGTGGGCCCAGGATCTTTTCCAACCAATCGGCCGCTGCAAGATTAGTGGAGAAGATAACGGCGCGGTAATCGAGGAGGCGAAACCTACTCGATGGCGATGTCGTTATCCCCGCTGAGCGCGCGACAACCGAAATTTGAGGATCCCGAAAAATCTGGCGCTCTCAGTATGACCAGTCACGTCGAAAGATTCCGCGGAAGCATTCGGTCCCTCACGGTTCGTTTCACTGGCATATTCATTCGGATCACTAGCTGAAAGGATAAAATGGATCGAGGAAAACAACGCTAAAGTCACCTCAATACCAGTCGGTTCCAAACTCCAGACATCACTTCATCGTTCCAACCCCCGATCCATTCGGGGACTAATGATGGGGTTATAGTCCCAGGGTAGGGTCATAGGTCTGCCCTATAGGTCCTACCCAAGGACTACCCTTCATAGAAGACAAGGACCTTAGACAGTTCCGACTGAACTAAGGGCGCCCCCATCATCCAGTCGGAGACGATCCACTCGGAGCATATCTAACGTACCGACTGGAATCCACTCTGTACATCGTAACCTCCCAAGAGGGCAACGGTCATACATTTTCATACACCATTATTAGCATTTAAAGCTTACGTTACTGGTAACGTAAGCGTTTACTCGCCACTACTCCACCCTTGTCCACCGGGCCATTATGAAGGGATGCGCACTCTATGTAAGCCGCCATTCACTACTGGTACTAGGGTTGGCACTTGCGGTATTCCACAATACACTTGACACAAAGCTCCCAAGAGCGCTGAGACGTAGGGCTTTTACCTCCACCGTAGAGGGGCCTGAACTCATACATCCTCGTCGTAGTTAAGGCTCTGCCCATATACTTTCGTACCTCATTCTTCTACTGTCAGACTTATACCCACGACACTCACCTTTATAAGGAAGGAGTAGATGGTGTTATTAGACATTGTGTGCCTGAACATGAACAGGGACAAATCCTGCAGAAGTGTCATTCCGAAGCCTATGGAGGACACCATGCTGGAGATAGAACTGCTCATAAGGTATTGCAATCAGGTTTCTATTGGCCCACTCTCTTCAAGGATGCCCGTAAGTTTGTCTTGTCTTGTGACGAATGCCAAAGAATAGGGAACATCAGTAAGCATCAGGAAATGCCTATGAACTATTCACTTGTCATTCAAGCATTTGATGTCTAGGGCTTTGACTATACGGGACCCTTCCCGAGTTCCCATGGGTACACTCACATCTTAGTTGTTGTGGATTACGTCACTAAGTGGGTAGAAGCTATCCCCACTAGAAATGTTGATCACCACACCTCTATTAAGATGCTTAAAGAAGTCATCTTCCAAAGATTTGGAGTTCCTAGATATCTGATGACTGATGGCGCTTCACACTTCATTCATGGTGTTTTCCGCAATATGCTCGCTAAGTATGATGTCAACCATAGAGTTGCATCTCCTTATTATCCTCAGTCGATTGGTCAAGTGGAGTTGAGTAATAGGGAGATCAAATTGATCTTACAAAAGACTGTCAATAGATCTCGAAAGAATTGGTCTAGCAAACTTGACGATGCACTATGGGCTTATAGGACTGCTTATAAGAATCCCATGGGCATGTCACCGTATAAAATGGTTTATTGTAAGGCCTGTCATTTACCTCTTGAGTTACAACACAAAGCTTATTGGGCAATCAAAGAGCTCAACTTCGATTTCAAACTTGCCGGTGAGAAGCGGTTGTTTGATATCAGCTCATTAGATGAATGGAGGGCCCAGGCATATGAGAATGCCAAGTTGTTCAAGGAAAAGGTTAAGATATGGCACGATAAAAGAATACAAAAACGTGAGTTCAATGTAGGTGATTATGTCCTGCTATACAATTCTCGCTTAAGATTCTTTGCACGCAAGCTTCTCTCTAAATGGGAAGGTCCCTACGTTGTAGAGGAAGTATATCGTTCTGGTGCCATCAAAATTAATAACACGGAAGGTAATTTTCCGAGAGTGGTAAATGGGCAAAGAATTAAGCATTATATCTCTGGTACTACCATAAATGTTGAGACCAATATCATCAATATCATAATTCGAGAGTAGTACATAAGGGATGTTTATCAGCCTGTTTCAGACTCTGAAAATGAAGAGGTGTGTGTTTCGGTAAGTAATTGGACTCCAAAACTTTTCCAGTAGGAAATTTTCTCTGTTTTGGAATTACCGGAAAATTAGAATAATAAAAAGCAGTCCGGAGAGCACTCGAGGCGGCCACAAGCTTGGTCGCCGCGGCCTACCCCCTGGCCGCGGCGGTAGGGCTTGTGGGCACCTCGTGTGCTTCCCGGACTCCGTTTTCTTGCGGAGCACTCCTTCTGGTCCAGAAATAATCATTATATATACGCCCGAGGGTTTTGATCTCCGTATCACGCAATTTTTCTCTGTTTTTTGTTTCGAGCCTGTTTCTGTTGTAGATCTAGATCGACATGACTTCCCCAAAAGCTCCGAAGGACAATATCTTCGAGAGGGTCATCAATCCCTACCTCATGGAAGTGCTGCAACACCCTCAATCTATTGAGATGCGTGAGGGGATGTTGCACATCTGTTATGTTGCGGGGCCTAAGAAGACCGGAAGCATGGAGACGAGGTTCGAAGCAATGGAGCAACAAGTCTTCAAGTGCCAAGGGATGGTGGAGCGTGTACTCAACGCGAACCACATGATGATCACGGAGTTCACCAACAAGCACAAGATGGATGCCAATGACATTGGGAAGCACCTCTCCATGCTGTATGACAGGGTTGATCAACTCCACGGCCAGATCTATGACCTGCAGAACCAAAACTGTGAGTATGAGTATAGATTTAAATCAATACGGTTGGCTGCAGATTTGAGGATTCCGGCGACTCGTTCATCCTACCATGGTGGAGCACCTATGCCTTGGAAGACAGAGGATCAAACTCATGTTGCAACTCCACCACCTTCACCACCAAAGGAAGACAACTAAGCATTGGTATGGGCAACTCCCTTGGCTTGTGCCAAGCTTGAGGGAGTTGCCCTGGTATCGTATCACCTTTATATCTTGTGCTTTTACCTTTGTTTTAGTTCTTTCCTTTTCAGTTTTTATTTCTTCTCTTAGTGGAATAAGTCTTTAGTGTTTAGTTTGAGTCTTATGCCTTATGTCTCCCACGATGTATTCGATCTTGCGAGCTATATAATAAAGAGTATCTTAGTCAAGGGCTTTGTTTTGTGCCGTGATCAAAAGAATGAAAGGAACGATAGCATGAAAGATCATGAGATGATCTTATGGAAAGTGATAGCTTCACATATAACAAGTATGATGATTGAAACTTGTTGAGAATAGACCAACATAGACCCCAGTCATTGTTGCAATTAATAAGAAGTAATAAGGAAAGAGAGGTTCACATATAAATATATCATCTCTGACACCATCTATGATTGTGAACACTCACCAAACTATTGCATGCCTAGAAGTAGATGTTGGACAAGGAAGACAACATAATGAATTGTGTTTGCTTGATTCCAAACAATGTTATATGTTTAGAGATCCCTTAGCATGTGACGATTGCTTCCACCTCATATTAGCCAAAACTCCCGCACCAAGTTGACATCCTACTTGTGCATCCATAAACCTTCAACCCAGTTTTGCCATGAGAGTCCACCATACCTACCTATGGACTGAATAAGGTCCCTCAAGTAAGTTTTCATCGGTGCAATCAATAAATTTTTTTCTCTAATATGTATGATCTATTAGTGTGTGGAAAATAAGCTTTATACGAACCTGTGATGAGGAAGACATAAAAGCAACAGACTGCATAATAAAGTTCTTTATCACAGGAGGCAATACAAAGTGACGTTCCTCCGCACTAAGAGGACACACATCCAAACCTCAAAAGCGCATGACAACCCCTGCTTCCCTCTGCGAAGGGCCTATCTTGTACCTTTACTTTTTTTCCCTTGAAAGAGTCATGGTGATCTTCACCAATTCCTTTTTTCTCCTTTTTCTTGGTGAACGTCATATGCTAGGGAAAGATCTATATTAATTTATCAACTTGGATATGAGTACTTATGCTTTATTATTGCTGACTTTACCCTTGAGGTAAATGGTTGGGAGGCAAAATTATAAGCCCCTATCTTTCTCTATGTCCAACTGAAACTTTGATACCATGAGTACCACGTGAGTTGTAACAACTGTGGAAAATAAAAGAGATGATTGAGTATGTGGATTTGCTTTACAAGCTCTTATTTGACTCTTTCTGATGTTATGATAAATCGCAATTGCTTCAATGACTATGGACTGTTGTTGGCTACTTCTCGGTAAGGTTTTTGTTTCATGCTTTGCTTTGTGAAGGAATTGTTACTTTCCCATAAGGATCTTTATGATATATTGCTCTTCTATGTGTGATCATGCTGCCCTCATGTCCATATTATGTTTTATCTACACCTTCATCCCTAAACATGTGGACATGTTTATGGATCTTGGTTTTCGCTTGAGGACAAGCGAGGTCTAAGCTTGGGGGAGTTGATACGTCCATTTTGCATCATGTTTTCATGTTGATATTTATCGCTTTACGGAATGTTATTATACTTTGTGGTACCATAATTATGCCTCTTCTCTCTTATTTTGCAAGGTTTATTTGAAAAGGGAGAATTCCGGCATCTGGAATTCTGGACTGGAAAAGGAGCAAGTCCGAGTCCTCAATTCTGCGCAACTCCAAATGCCCTGAAAATTAACGTGGAATTTTTTGGCAATATATAAAAAATACTGGGCAAAAGAAGTGCCAGAGGTGAGCTTCCAGGGGCCCACAAGCCTGGTGGCCGCGGCCTGCCCCCTGGTCACGGCAACAGGGCTTGTGGGCACCCTGGTGGCCCACTGACCCCCCTCTTTTGCTATATGAAGGGTTTCGTCCGGAAAAAAATCAGGGCGGAACTTGAGCAGAACCAATCTAGAGCTCCGGCAGGACGATCCTCCCGGGGAAACTTCCCTCTCGGAGGGGGAAATCGCCGCCATCATCATCACCAACACTCCTCTCATCAGAGGGGACTCGTCACCATCAACATCTTCATCAGCACCATCTCATCTCCAAACCCTAGTTCATCTCTTGTAACCAATCTCCGTCTCGCGACTCCGATTAGTACTTGTAAGGTTGCTAGTAGTATTGATTACTCTTGGTAGTTGATGCTTGTTGGATTACTTGGTGGAAGAGTTTATGTTCAGATCCTTGATGCTACTCATTACACCTCTGATCATGATTATGATTATGCTTTGTGAGTAGTTACTTTTGTTCCTGAGGACATGGGATAAGTCTTGCTATTAATAGTCATGTGAATTTGGTATTCGTTCGGTATTTTGATATGATGTATGTTGTCTTTTCCTCTAGTGGTTTTATGTGAACGTCGACTACATAACACTTCACCATATTTGGGCCTAGAGGAAGACATTGGGGAGTAGTAAGTAGATGACGGGTTGCTAGAGTGACAGAAGCTTAAACCCCAGTCTATGCGTTGCTTCATAAAGGGGCTAATTTGGATCCACTAGTTTAATGCTATGGTTAGACGTTGTCTTAATTCTTCTTTCGTAGTTGCGGATGCTTGTGAGAGGGGTCAATCATAAGTGGGATGCTTGTCCAAGGAACGACAGTATCCAAGCACCGGTCCACCCACATATCAAACTATCAAAGTAACGAACGCGAATCGTATGAACATGATGAAACTAGCATGGGAGAAATTCCCATGTGTCCTCGGGAGCGTTTTACTTCCTATAAGACTTTTTTCAGGCTTGTCCCTTGCTACAAAAGGGATTGGGCCACTTTGCTGTAATGTTGCTACTCTTGTTACTTGTTACTTTTCACTTGCTACGTTTCACCTCACTACACCATCACTTGTTACTGCTACTTTCAGTGCTTGCAGTTATTACCTTGCTGAAAACCGTTTATCAGAGCCTTCTGCTCCTCGTTGGGTTCGACACTCTTACTTATGGAAAGGACTACGATTGATCCCCTATACTTGTGGGTCAGCAACGATCAACATGCTACGTTCATAGTTTGGGTCTAGTCAATTACATGATTCTCCTAATGATGTGGTCCAGTTATCAAGTGACAACACTTGCATATAGTCAGAAAACCTTGACTATCATTAATCAACTGGCTAGCTAACTGGAGGCTTGCTAGGGACATTGTTTTGTCTATGTATCCACACATGTATCTATGTTTTCATTCAGTACAATTATAGCCTGGATAATAAACGATTATGTTTAAACAGGACATATAATTATAACTATATATCATTGCCTCTAGGGCATATTTCCAACAATACCATTCAAAGATCGATTATCTTTGTTCCTCAACCTATACTTGCAGTTCAAATTTAGACTGTTTAGGAAATGCATTTAGCAGCAACTACATACATCATAGAAAAGATGTTAGCATCAGCAAGCAATCAAAGCATTACATATCATACTAGTAGGATTCCCATGCTATGCTATGGATCACAAAATTATTAGTACTGGGCTACTTGTAACGTTTTTAGATCAACCTTGTTTTTGAAAAGTAAATGTGGATAACAAACAACAAGGAAACATATATTGGATGAGGAGCTACAAAGCAAAGCACAAGCACCAATGACAAGTCAGCCTGGTTGAGGCATTGTCCAGATTTCATTAACGGAGGGAGTAATAAAAACAACCATCAGAAAGAAACAAGTGCCCTAAAATATCATGGGCACCAACCCAAGCACCATGAACGTGAGGACAAGTGAATCAAATTTGTATCTTTTGTTAATGCCCAAGCTACAGAGAAAAGAAGGAAAATTGTAAGAAGACCATGTGTATCTCCCTTATCTGAATCCCATATAACAAATCCTATCTCGAAACCTTGTCAGGCAAGCAACACATGTGTATCGCCCTTATCACTAACCCTTCACATGATGGTTACCTACTAATACGACTACAAAAATATAAGTCATCACAACCATTTTAATAAGCTATTCTAGCAGCAGGATATCTAATACTATGGTATCTGCCCAACTAAATTACAAACTCCATGCCCTAGCTAGTGTGAACCTACCCACTGCCAGTACCCCTCCTACCTGATCATTACAAGATGCAAGAACCAAAGCACACATTCAGCACTTAAGCAGGGATCGGGGTCGTTACCTGGAGGAGGGGGGTCGGGGTTGGGGAAAGGGGCGAATCTGGCCATGGGAGATCGGGTACCTGCTGGGGCCTCTCCTCCACCCTAGCCGACAGGGAGGGGCGGTGGCGCCGATGGGAGAGCTCGAGGCGGATCTTCTGATGAAGGGCACGACGCTGGGGGTGACGACAGTGTTAGGTGGAGATTGGGCGGCGCGGGGAGGAGTCAGGGGCGGCACGGGGAGGAGTCAGGGCGGCGATGGGGGTGACGGTGACGCTGGGTGGACACACGCGGCGGGGGGAAGAATTGGGGAAGAGACAAGGGCGGCAGGGAGATTTGGTAACTTAGCGCGCGCGGCAGTTAACTTGTAGCACTGGTTTTGAACCAGCGCTATAGCTAACTTAGCTATAGCGCTTGTTTACAAACCAGCGCTACTGCTATCATTTTTTTAATTGTAAAATACAAGTAGCAGTAGCGCTGGTTTAGGACCCAGTGCTATAGCTAACTTAGCTATAACGCTGGTTCCCTAAACCAGTGCTATTGCTATCTTTTCCATCATTTCTTTTTATTATTTTCTTTTTCTATATTTTTTTTTTATTTTCCTTTTCTTTTCTGTTTACTTTTTGTTTTTCTTTTGTACTGCTTTCTCCCTTTTGTTTTTGTTTTTTTTCTCCCGACGATGGCGTCTCCCTCTCCCCCAATGCGCGGATATCACCGGAACCATTCATGTGGTGGTAACATATCAGTTGACTGATAACGGTTACTTAAGTGCGTACAAAACATAGATACAAATATATAAATGTAGGTATCTGATCAGCTGCGTTGACAATGTTTCACATTGAGCTTCTTCCCTTTCTTGTTCGTTGGAGAGTAATTGAGCCCCTCCTTGTGACTTTTCCGGAGCCATGGAGTACAATCTGTCTTACGTAATGTAGTCTTGATTCTTCTTTTCACGTATGCTTCATCGTCATCGACATGTTCCCTCATCGGGTTGCCGTATTGGTCATAGTCTTCCTCGTTGGCGACTCCATCCATTCCGACGATGCTCCTTTTGGATTTCCTCACGACAACACGACTAGGATTGGCCGGGTCAGTTGTGAGGAAGCATTGTGTCACGTGCTTAGTGTGTACCCATGGCTCATTTTTGGCAATGATGTTAACGTTCATGGGAGTGCTCTTCGCGTTGGGTATAGACATGGTGGTGAAATACTTGTTTTCTCTTACGATGTCCTTGGCCCATCTGAAACAGAACATCTCGCATCGTTCACTCCAGCATAGTCAAGCTCCCAGATCTCTTCGACCCTTCCGTAGAATCTTTCAGTTGTGCCGTTGGCATCGTTCACGGATTGAATTGTCACCCCAAAGTTCTGGAAATCACTGTCCATGTCTTTGGCCTCCATGTAGAACTTGTACCCATTGATATCATACGGATGATAGGTCGCGAGGTTGGGTGCAGGGCCATGTGCTAAGGCGTGTATGAGCAATCCGTCCGAACTGACCTCTTCCGGGGGATTTTCAAGAACTTGCTCTTTGAATCAACGCAAGAAAGTAGCGTTGTGCTCTACAGTAACTTCGTCGTCCGTCTTGAGCATCCCCTTATCACGGTTCTTTTTTGCGATGCTTTCTTTGTGTCATGCCACATAATCATCTACCACATCTAGGTGTTGTAGCACTTCTAAGTTAGCCATGTCAAAGTCGTTCCGTTGATCCGAGTAGTCCACGTGCAATTCCCTCCAGCCGTTGTTGTGACCATCTCCTTCGAGCTTCCCATCGTGCTTCTTAACGGGCAAACCAACAACAGGGTCTCTGATTCTTATCTAATTCTCGCAAAAGGAGACGCACTCATGCGTCAGATACCCCTGGACGATGCTCCCTGCGGGATGGGACTTGTTACGAACGAATTCTTTGATGACCCCATTCATCCTCTCTAACGGCATCATGCTGTGAAGGAATGTCATCCCGAGGTGGATGATGTCGTTCACGATGTGGACACACAGATGCACCATGAGGTCAAAGAACGTGGGTAGGAAGTACATGTCAAGCTCACATAGTATGACAATGATCTCTTCGTGTAGCCTTCGGAGCTGCTTCACACTTATGGACTTTCGAGAGATAACATCGAAGAAGTTGCCGAGACCAATAAGTGTGTCACGGACATGCTTGTTCATTATCCCTCTAATGGCAACCGGGAGTATCTGCGTCATCATCACGTGAGAGTCATGAGACTTCATCCCGCTGAACCTTTTCTTCTTGGGGTCTAGAAATCTGCTTATCTTCCCACAATAACCGGAACTGACTTTGATTCCCATAAGACACTTGATGAATTGATCGATCTCCTTCGGACTTAAGGTGAAGCAAGAATTGGGAAATAATTCTCCTCCTTCTTGTTGACTTTTCTGCCCCTTTCCCCCTCCTCTGTCTCGGTCTCCGTCTCCTTCATCAACTTTTTATGGTGGATGTCTTTCCTGATCTTCAAATCTTCCCAGTCTTTCCTTGCCTTTGGCCCATCCTTGATCTACTCCGGCATGTTAATTAGTGTGCCAAGAAATCTCTTGAGGACATTCTTCGTGATATGCATTTGATCAAGGCAATGAGGCGTGTCTTGGTTGGGCCAGTACTTCAAGTCCGAGACAACAGACCTCGTTTTCCATACCTTCAGCAGCGGCTCTGGCGCCTTTTTGATCTTTCCCGATGCGGGGCATTGTATCAAGTTTCTCAACAACTCGTCGATTTCGGTGTTGATCCTCTTACGTGGAGGTCCTCGAAGCTCAGCCAACCCATTGAATAGATCTCCATGCTTTCTCCATGGGTCATCCTTCTCGAGCCCTCTACGATGCCCCATGTACATGATTTTCCCAGACCCGCCATCTTTCGTTGACGTAAGCTGCTCAGACGTTGTATCATCCATGCACCTCGTGCATCCACAGTATCCGTGGCACACCTGGCCTGAGGTGTACCCGTAACCGAGATGGTCGTGCACTGTCGTCATCAGCGCGGGTCTCATATGGAAATACTCTCCTTTGCTGGCGTCCCATGTACATGCCGGTGATTTCCATAACTTGTCTAGCTCCTCTTCAGAAGCCCCATATACAGGTTAATACTATTTCCCAATTCTTTCGGCCCTTGAATCAGCATGCACATGTGTATGTACTTTGTTTCCTTAGGATCTACGAAATACCGCTGCAAACGGGGAGTGATCGGAAAGTACCGCTATAGACAGTGAGTGATCGGAAAAAACCGGCGCATGAGCATTGCTTCCTTAGGATCTACGAAATACCGCTGTAGACGGGGAGTGATCGGAAAGTACCATACAACTTTGTAAGGAGCTTTCTTTCCTGCCTTCTTTTATAGAGAAGCATTGCACACTTGACAGTTGATTTTTTCCGCGTGCTCCCCCTGATAAATGATGCAATCATTGATGCAAGCGTGGTACCTAATGTGCGGAAAATCAAAAGGGCAAACGATTTTCTAGGCCTCCTCGACACTACTAGGACATAGGTTCCCCACGGGAAGAACTTTATTATGTATATACTTGAAATACTCATAGAGGCTTTTGTGTGTCCATTTGTTTTTGGCCTTCGTCTTTAGAAGTTCGAGCATGAAACTCAAGCGGGTCACCTCGGGATCGCAACCTTCAAGTTGAGCCAGCTTGGCCTCCTCTCTAGAAGCAACTCTCTCGCAAGTCGTACTCTTGCGAAGGAGGTCTTAAACATGAGGTCTTGCATGACTGCACTTAGTAGCGTCGAAGACTGTGGCGTGACCACCGCCTCTTCTCCGCATGTACGGACTCTTCTTCGCCGTGTCCGGAATCTTCTCCGCCACCGTCATTTCCGAACTCTTGCCCGCCGCCATGTCCGGCACCATCGTCTTCGTGTCGATCGGTCATCTCTTCGTCTAGCCCATGTCGTTATTCCCTGCCATTTGGACGTCCTCCTCCTCATCATATTCTTCACTTATCCACCGAGCATAGCCATCCATGAAACCATTCATCAGCAGGTGCGCCTTCAAAGTGCCACGATCAAAAGGGTCCAAAAGGACTCCTTCCTTGCATCTTGCACATGGACATGTAATCCTAGTTCGATTATTTGCATGCATTTCCATCACTTCGAATTGCATGTACGGCTCCACCTTCCATCTACTCACCTTCATGACCGAATGCAGGGTATAACAAGAAAAAGGGTTATAAAATAAATAATGCATGCATGTTTCAAAGTCATATAAAATTTTGGCATGACCTTGCGTGAAAATAGGACATATTGAGTTTGCTCAAAATTCACCGAAACGGAAATAAATCGACATTTCGGCAAAACATAAGCAACTCGATCGGAGGGCATGTCACACTCGCACAAATCTCTCCATATATATATCCCAAACACACATATTCTCATTCACACACATATTCCCATTCTTTAAGTGAACAACTTTTTACTCACCTATATATCTCCCGAGAGAGACCGATCGAGAGAGATGATGAGAGAGAACGATCGAAAGAGCACGCGTGGATGGCTAAATACCTAGCTAGATCTAGTTGTTGGGGAGGAGAGGTGAATCTAGCTATCTAAGTTATGGAGAGGGAGTTATGGTGGAGGGGGGAATTAATATAATGGGGAGAGGAAGAGAGGTAGGATAGAGATAGATGTGAGAGACGCCATTTATGAAGGAGAGTTTTTGTGGAGGGGGCATTAATGTGGAGAGAACAGAGGTAGGAGGAAGAGAGAAGAAGAACAACAATGGTGTGGAGAGGGGAAAGGAGGGGGAGAGAGGTCAAATTGTGGGAGAGGAGGGGGACGGGGGTAAAAAGGTTGCACCAGCCGCAACTAGCAGTAGCGCTGCATACCAAAGAGCGCTGCTACTATGATATTAGTAGTAGCACTGCATACCAGAGAGTGTAGCTACTACTAGCAGCAGTAGTGCTGCAAAACAAAGCGCTACCGCTAAAGACTTAGCAGTAGCGCTGGGTTTTGGGCAACGCTGCTACTACAGCTACCGTCGGTGGCATCGTCTCGTCCCACATAGTAGTAGCGCGTTTTTAATAAGCAGCGCTACTACTAAGGTGTTAGTAGTAGCGCTTGACTGGATCAGCGCTACTGCTAGTTAGCAGCAGCGTTTTCGTTTTTCCAGCGCTACTACTGAGGTCGTGCCTATAAGGTTTTTCCTAGTAGTGCAGGCTTGGGTGTGCTTACATAGCCGAGGTTCACCATTTTTTTTCCTCTCAATCGTGGTAGTAATTGCATGGGAAACGGGCAATGTGGCATCTGACGTGGCATCGAATGCATACACATCGCACATGAGCCATTAAAACGCGTAGAGAGATGAGCTTCTTCGTGCCTGCTGCGACGATCGGCATTCGGTAGAATAGCCATAATACGATGGTCGGGGGGCATAGCGCATGCATGCAATGTCAGCGATGCAAGGGCGGACGGCGCAGGGCTGCGCGTGCATGCATGCATGCTTTTCAGGCTCGGTTGGATCAATGCAATGTCCAATGGTCCAACGGGTGGACCACTTTTAATTAAGCCCAACAACGCAAAAAGGGGCATCTTCGACCATGCCCCTAGTGCCTAATCCCTGAAAAAGGGGCATCTTTGAATCGACCAATCATAGTGCAGCATGCGGATCGCTAACCTAGCCCTAGTGCCTGATCTAGACCGTCCATTCACAGTGATCAAACGGTCCGGAGGGATGCGGGGTTTTGAGAGGTTTTGATGTGGTTTTGAGGGGTTTTCAGAGGTTTTCAAGGGTTAGGGTTGAGCATAACTAATTCAAAAATACATAAAAATATAAAAAACTTCTGCCAATCATCATTCTATGTGGCTAAGTTCCTAGAAAAACTAGGAAACTTGGACTACAGAGTTTTTCATGAAAAAACCTTCAGAAAAGATGGTTATCAAGAGCGAGGTTGTAGGGTTTTCAAGAGAAGTGAGCTAGGGTTTAGTGTTAAGCATGTCATACTTTATAGAAACAATCCCATATGAGGATGGGCTCTTATATACACACACTAGATGTAAAGTTTCCTTTTTTGGCTCATTCAGAGAATGTGAAAAAAACTTGCTTACAAATGGGACTGTTTACCATAGCTTTGGAGGTGTTTCGAGCTCATTTGGAGCAAACTTTTGATGTTGAGAGTTTCACATAATAAAATTGCTCCGATTAATCACCTAACATGGGTGATATTCTAGAAATTATTGTAACACCATTACCACATACCAAATAACTTCAAATTTAAATTTCGGCTCAAATTTGAATTTTGCCTTAAATTTGATATTTTTTTCTCAAACTTGAATAGTATTACACAAATACATATCGTATCAAAGTAAACGTACCGTTACACAAATTCAAGCAACGTTTTATTTCTATCGATAGACAAGTTTGAACAAATTTTCACTTCAGCTTCTCCTTAGCACTCGATTTCTTCTTCTTCTTTTTACCAATGCTTGTTTTTGATTCTACAACACCCATTTCACTCAAAGTCTTTCTTTTCTTCACTAGACTCCTTGGAACAGCTGCTTCATTTCGCATCACAACTGTTGCAGTATCATCGGGCCTAATATCATCAGTTAGCAACACAACTTCCAATATACGCTCAGTTGGCACCACAGCAGGTGGAATATCATCAGTTGGCAACACAACTTCCAATATAGGCTCAGTTGGCACCACATCAGTTGGAGTATCATCAGTTGGCAACACAACTTCCAATATAGGCGCAACTTGCACAACATCAGCTGGAATATCTTCAAAGCTACCCATATCCTCACCAAAACTTCTCTTTCTCTGATGAGCAATCTTCAACAACAAGGGGCTCACCTGCATGCTCCCTCCTAAAAAATAAAGCATGTCAATTGGATAGTAATTAAAAAATGCTGCCAAATAGTAAACATTGCAAACATTCGCCCACATATGTACTTTGGCCTTTCACGAGTGTAACAACATTTGGGAGATCCAACTCGGTGCCCAAGTTTCTCGCATAGCTTGAATCTGTTTTTGTTACCTTTTGGGACCTTTTTGGCTTTGCATCCTTCTTTCCCTTGCCCTTTTTACTACTCCCATCTTTTCCAAACGATGCCTTGAATCTACTCTCTTAGGCCTGCGATCCTTTCTTTTTGTTAGGGGAGGACACATGGAAAATTAAATTTCCACTTTAAGACACCGAGACTGATCTATAGGTCCTGAAATTGGAGTTCCATATGCAGCCTTCACTACTAGAAAAAAGGGCTATAGCTAATATGGACATTAATGGTGCACCATGTATGTGGTGCGCCACTGCTATATAGCAGTGGCGCACTAGATATAAGTGTGCCATTATTGTCCATATTACTAATGGCGCACCTGGTGTGTGGTGCGCCATTACTTGTTTTGTCCTGGCCCCACACCCTTCCCAGACTTAGCAGCAGCAAACCAGGGGAAAGTGCGCCATTACTAGCTTTAACTAGTAATGGCGCACCACATCCACGGTGCGCCACTACTAACTATTTTTTTCACTTTAAAAAAAAACTAGTAATGGCGCATTATTTGGAGGTGCGCCATTGTTAACCTGAGAGAAGCAGATATTTTTGACAACCACTTCACACTCACTTTTCCCCCACTTCATTCTCCCCATCTCTACCAACCTTGTTTGTCTCGGTGGCCTCCTCCTCCTCACCTCATTTGCACCATAGATTCACCCAAATTAAGTGGTTAAATTTCCTTTTTTTGATAGGTAAGTAAGGGGAAAGCTTTCCTTATGTTCTAGATCTACTTTTTTCTCCCTCCAACGTGTACACACTTCTTATGGCCTAGATCTATGTATGTTTGTGGTGTTGCATATGTTTGTGTTTGCAGGTACCGGTATTTCAAATGCGATAGTTGCCAATATTTTTCCGGAATGTTGATTCATTTCCGTTTTGGCGAGAATTTGGCACTATGCATTCTTTTTGGTCCTATTTTTTGGCAAAGTCATGCAAATTTTTTTTGGTTCTAAAATATCATTTTGCTCTACCCCGCACGCGACCATGGTCCGCACGATGACCGAAGGCATCGTGAATAGGTTTTTGAGCTCCACGAAGGGCGAGATGCTTCGAAAGAACGAGACGAAGATAAGATGTCTGTGTCGAAGATGCAAGCTGAAGAGCCTTGTTGACCCGGATTCCAGACATGTGCGGGACCACCTGCTAGTGCGTGGTTTCATGGATGGCTATCGGTGGCAAGGTGATGAAGATGATTATGAAGTCGTCCATGGGGGCCGGGCAAGAAATAAGGAAGGGCAGCAAGACAATAGCGGCGCGGGCGGGCAAGAAGACGAAGAATCTCCAGGACATGATCACGAAGTAGATGCAGGACATAGTCATCATGTAGAAGATGCCGGACATGATGATGAGGAAGATCAAGACGAAGGGGATGATCATGAAGATGAAGATGCCAGAGCGAACGATGATGGACCATCGATGGGCTGGGTGCAGGACCCTCATATTCAAGAGCTGCTTCTCAAGCAGACGGGTAACGCAAGGGCTGCCGCCCGAGACAAAGCCAAGCTGGATCAACTGGAGATAGACACGGTTACTCCATTGTATGAAGGATGCAAGCCCGAGGATACCCACCTGAAAGTAACGCTCATGGCTCTGCAGATGAAGGTAAAACACAAAATGACCGACACATGCTTCGACGAGAACATGTCATTCTGGCACGAACGTCTTCCAATGGGGAACAAGTGCCCGACCAGTTTCGAGGAGGCGAAGAAAACCGTGTGTCCTCTGGATTTACCGCATGTGAAATACCATGTGTGCATGAACGATTGCATCATTTATCAGGACGAGCACGCGGAGTCTACCATATGTTCGGTGTGCAGCATCACTCGGTACAAGAAGAGGAAGAAAGCTCTTCGAAAAGTGGTTTGGTACTTTCCGATCACTCCTCGTGTGCAGCGGTATTTCACGGACCCTAAGCAAGCAGAGCTCCTGCGTTGGCACGCGGATAGGGAGGAGAAGAAGCGAGAAGATGACGGAAATGATCCAGAGATAAATAAAAAAAAGATGATGAGTCACCCTAAGGATGCGAGCCAGTGGCAAGCGTTGAACTTCGAACACCCAAAATTTGGGGACGATCCAAGGAACATCATGCTGGGCGCGAGCACCGATGGAGTCAATCCGGTTGGCAGCCAGAGAAGCACACATAGCACCTGGCCTGTGTTTGTGTGGATGTACAACCTTCCCCCTGGATGTGCACGAAGAGGAAGTACATTCACATGAGTATGCTAATTGAAGGGCCGAAACACCCAGGGAACGACATTAATCTGTATCTGGTGCTGCTGAAAGAGGAGCTATACATGTTGTGGAAAACTCCAGCCAATACGTGGGACGCCGCAGCAAAACAATATTTCCCTATGAGAGCCGCACTGCTCACGATGGTGCAAGGCTATCTCGGTTACGGATATGTCGCGGGGCAGGTGGTCCACGGATTTTGTGCATGCGTCAGGTGCATGGATGAGACAACGTATCGCGAGCTAGATAGATATCCCGGGTCTTCGAAAACCTTGTTCATGAGACATCGAAGCTGGCTTCATGATGATGACGCATGGAGAAAACGCAAGGATCTGTTCCATGGTGAAACCGAACCCCGTAGACCCCCACGTACGAGGAGCGGCGAGGAAATAGACGAGTTGTTGAAAAATTGGAAAGAGAGCCCACCGCCGGGAAAGAAGCGAAAGGCGCCAGAGCCACTGCTAAAGGTATGGAAAACGAGGTCTGTTTTCTAGGACTTGCCGTACTGGAAGATCCTCCGTGTGCCTCACAGCCTTGATGTCATGCTCAACATGCCAGAGAGGACCAAAGATGGGCCGAAAGCAAGGGAAGACTTGCAATCAATGGGCATGAGGGAGGAGCTTCAGGCAAAACGCCCTAATAATGACGATGATGATGATGATGATGAGATGAAGGACAAGGAAAGTCGTCGCAAAGGAAAAAAGACCAAGAAGATCGAATGTGTCTACCCTCCTGCGTGCTTCACTCTAAGTCAGAAGGAAATCGAGCAGTTTTTCACCTGCCTCGTAGGAGTAAAACTTCCTTACGGTTACGCGGGGAAGATAAGAAGATACCTAGACTCAGCAAAGCAGAAGTTCAGCGTGATGAAGTCTCACGACTGTCACATGCTGCTTACGCAGATACTTCCAATTGAGATCTGTGGGATCATGGACGCGCACGTCCGTGAAACGCTATTTGGCCTATGCAACTTTTTTGACGTCATCTCTCGGAAGTCGGTTGGCTATACTATTTGACTCAGTGAGGCAACTCAGAAGGCTACAAGAAGAGATCGTGGTGATACTATGCGAGCTTGAGATGTACTTCCTGCCCGCATTCTTCGACGTTATGGTGCATCTGCTTGTCCATATCATGGAGGATATCATCAAACTTGGGCCGACGTTCCTGCACAGCATGATGCCGTTCGAAAGGATGAATGGTGTCATCAAAGGATACATTCGCAACAGGGCACGTCCAGATGGAAGCATAGCCCAGGGTTTTCTGACCGAAGAGGGCATCTCCTTCTGCACGAATTATCTAGGCATCGAGAACCCCGTTGGTCTGCCCATCAACACGCACCTCGGCATGCTCGCTGGATGGGGTCACCGCGTGGGTCGCAGTGAAATGCATGTCGACTTCACGGATCGACTTACCGACTTTGAAAGAGCAAACCTAGTCGCGCTACAACACATAGATGTGGTCGATCCTTGGGTGGTAGAGCACAAAACCTTTATTGAGAAGACATACAATGACCGAGGCCAACAGAGGACGGACGGAGATATAATCAAAGAGCACAACGCATGTTTCACGCGTTGGTTCAAGAACAAGCTTCTGTCATACCCTTTACATGAGGATTCTTCCACGGAAGAAAAACTCATATTCGCCTTGTCACAGGGCGCCGAGCACAACCTGATGACCTATGAGGCGTACGATATCAACGGCTACACATTCTACACCGAGGAAAAGGACATGAAGAGCGATTATCAGAACTCCGGGGTAACGATGGAATCCTACACCGGTAACTGATGACCCGCAAGTGTAGGGGATCTATCATAGTCCATTTGATAAGTAAGAGTATCGAACCCAACGAGGAGCAGAAGGATCTGACAAATGGTTTTCAGCAAGGTATTCTCTGCAAGCACGGAAATTATCGGTAACAGATACTTGTGTGATAAGATGATTCGTAGCATGTAACAATAGTAACAAAGGTGCAGAAAAGTGGACCAATCCCTTTTGTACCGACAAACCTGGACAAATTCTTATAGGAGTTGAAGCGCTCCCGAGGACACATGGGAATTTCTGTCAAGCAAGTTATCATCATGTTCATATGATTCACGCTTGCTACTTTGATAGTTTGATATGTGGGTGGACCGATGCTTGGGTGCTGCCCTTACTTAGACATACATCCCACTTATGATTAACCCCTCTCGCAACCATCTGCAACTATGAAAGAAGAATTAAGACGAAGTCTAACCATAGCATTAAACTAGTGGATCCAAATCAGCCCCTTACAAAGCAACGCATAAACTAGGGTTTAAGCTTCTATCACTCTAGCAACCCATCATCTACTTACTACTTCCCAATGCCTTCCTCTAGGCCCAAATAATGGTGAAATGTCGTGTAGTCAACGTTCACATAACACCACTACAGGAGAGACAACATACAACACATCAAAATATCGAACGAATAACAAATTCACATGACTACTTGTAGCAAGACTTATCCCATGTCCTTAGGAACAAAAGTGACTACTCACAAAGCATAATTATATTCATGACCAGAGAGGTGTTGAATAGCATCAAGGATCTGAACATATAATATTCCACCGAGTAATCCAACTAGCATCCACTACAAAGAGTAATTAACACTACTAGCAACCCTACAAGTACCAATCGGAGTCACGAGACAGAGATTGGTTACAAGAGATGAACTAGTTTTTGGAGATGAGATGGTGCTGATGAAGATGTTGATGGTGATGAGTCCCCTCCGATGAGAGGAGTGGCGGTGATGACGATGGCGACGATTTCCCCCTTCGGGAGGGATGTTTCCCCGGCAGGACGACCCTGCCGGAGCTCTAGATTGGTTCTGCACAAGTTCCGCCTCGTGGCGGCGGCGATTCCTCCTGAAAGACTCCTCTTGATTTTTTCTGGAACGAAGACCTCCTTATAGAAAAAGATGAGAGCCAGAGGGCCAACAGGGAGCCCACAAGCCCCCTAGGCGTGGCTAGGGGGTAGGCAGCGCCTAGCAGGCTTGTGGCCTCCTGGTGGCTCCCCTCTGGTACTTCTTTCGCCCAGTATTTTTTATAAATTCCAAAATAATTTCTCGTTGATTTTCATGGCTTTTGGAGTTGCGCAGAATAGGTATGTCAAACTTGCTCCTTTTTCAGGATAGAATTCCATCTCCCGGCATTCTCCCTCTTCATGTAAACGTTATAAAATAAGAGAGAAAAGTCATAAGTATTGTACCGTGAGGTGTGATAACAGCCCATAAAGAGATAAATATCAACGTAAAAGCATGATGCAAAATGGACGTATCAACTCCCCCAAGCTTAGACTTCGCTTGTCCTCAAGCGGAAACTGAGATCAATAAATATGCCCACATATTTAGAGAGAGAGGTGTCGACAAAACAAAATACGGACATGTAGGCATCATGATCATAATCAGAACAACAATATCATCATATAATCTTTAATGCTACAGTGACAATTCCCTCACAAAGTAAAGTATGGATCAAGAACCTTATTGAGAATTAACAACCAATAGCCTTTAGTCATTGAAGCAATTGCAATTTACAATAACATCAGAAAGAGTCAAATAAGAGCCCGTAAAGCAAATCCACATACTCAATCATCCTTTCGTCTCCTACAATTGCTAAAACTCACGTGGTATTCATGAGATCAAAGTTTCAGTTGGACACACAGAAAGATAGGGGCTTATAGTTTCGCCTCCCAACTATTTACCTCAAGGGTAATTTCAACAATAATAATTCATGAATACTTACTTCGAAGTTGACATATGAATATAGATCTTTCCCTAGCATATGACGTTAGCCAAGATAAAAGGCGAAATAAGAAATTGGTGTTGATCACCATGACTCTTTTAAGGACAAAAAGTAAAGGTACAAGATAGGCCCTTCGCAGAGGGGAGCAAAGGTTGTCATGCGCTTTTGAGGTTTGGATGTGTGACCTCTTAGTGTGAAGGAACGTCACTTTATATTGCCTCCTGTGATAAAGAACTTTATTATGCAGTCTGTCGGTTTTGTGTCATCCTCATCACAGGTTCGTACAAAGCTTATTTTCCACACACTAATAGATCATACATATTTAGGGAGAAATTTTTATTTCTTGCACCGATGACAACTTACTTGAGGGATCTTATTCAATCCATAGGTAGGTATGGTGGACTCTCATGGCAAAACTGGGTTGAAGGTTCATGGATGCACAAGTAGTATCTCTTCTTAGTGCGGAAGTTTTGGATGATATGAGGTGGAACCAAGCGTCACAGGCTAAGGGATCTCTAGTCATATAACATTGTTCGGAACCAAGCAAACAAAATTCATTATGTTGTCTTCCTTGTCCAACATCTACTTCTAAGCATGTAATAGTTTAGTGAGTGTTCACAATCATAGATGGTGCCCAAGATGATATATTTGTATGTGAACCTCTCTTTCTTTATTACTTCCTGTTAATTGCAGCAATGACCAAGGTCTACTTTTGTCCACCCACAACAAGTTTCTATCAACATTCTTTTTATATGTGAATCCATCACATCCCATAAGATCATTACATGATCTTTCATGCTTTTGTTCTCTTATTATTTTTTCTTTAGATCATGGCATGAGGCAGGGCCCTTAACTAAAACACTCTTTATTATATGACTCACGAGATTGAATACATCGGGGGTGACACAAAGCAAAACTCAAGCCTAAAACACTAAGAACTTTATTCTACTAGAGAGAGATAAAACCAAAAAGGATCGAACTAAGAAAAGTTAAAGGCAAAAGATGTGATGGTGATACAATACCGGGGAAACTCCCCCAAGCTTGGCACAAGCCAAGGGGATTGCCCATACCCGTGCTTAGTTGTCTTCCTTCGAAGGTGATGGTGGTGAAGTTGTTGCAACGTTGGTTTGATCCTCCGTATTCCAAGGCATAGGGGATCCATCATGAAAGATGATCGAGTCTCCGAAATCCTCAAATCTGCAGCCAACCGTATTGATTTAAATCTATACTCATACTCATAGTTTTGGTTCAGCAGGTCATAGATCTAGGCTTGGAGGTGACCAATTCTGTCATAGAGCCTGGAGAGGTGCTTCCCGATGTCATTGGCATCGATCTTGTGCTTGTTGGTGAACTCCGTGATCATCATGTGGTTGGCGTTGAGTCCGTGTTCCACCATCCCTTGGCACTTGAAGACTTACTGGTCCATTACTTCGAGTCTAGCCCCCACGCTTCCTGTCTTCTTGGCCCCCACAACATCACGGATGTGCAGCAGCCGCTCACGCATCTCGCTAGATTGAGGGTGTTGCAGCACTCCCTTGAGGTAGGGATTGATGACCTTCTCGAAGAACTTGTCCTTAGGAACTTTTGGGGATGCCATAGCGATCTAGATCTGTCTGCACTGTAGCTCGAAACGAAAACAGAGGAAAATTGCGTGATACGAGGGTCAGACCTTTCGGGAATATATAATGAATTTTCCCCGACCAGAAGGAGTACTTTGCTAGAAAATGGAGTCCGGGAGGCACCTGAGGTGCCCACAAGCCCCCTAGGCGCAGCCAGGGGGTAGGCCGCGCCTAGCAGGCTTGTCGCCTCCTCGTGCGCTTTCCCGACTACTTTAAATTTTTGTATTTTTCTAAAAGTTCCAAAACGGAGAAAAATTCCTACTCGAAAAGTTTTGGAGTCGGTTTACTTACGGAACCACATACCTCTTCGTTTTCGGAGTCTAACAGAGGCTGATAAATATCCCTTATGTACTCCTCCGGAGTTATGGTATTGATCATATTGATTTCAACATTTATGGGAGTACCTAAGATATAATGCTTGATTCTTGCCCATTTACCACTCTCAGAAAATTACCTTGCGTTTTGTTGATCTTGATGGCACCGGAATGATATACTTCCTCAACAATGTAAGGACCTTCCCATTTAGACAGAAGCTTGCCTGCAAAAAATCTTAAACGAGAATTGTATAGCAAGACATAATCACCTACATTGAACTCACGTTTTTGTATCCTTTTATCATGCCACCTCTTAACCTTTTCTTTGAACAACTTGGCATTTTCATATGCCTAAGCTCTCCATTCATCAAGTGAGCTAATATCAAATAACCTCTTCTCACCAGCATGTTTGAAATCAAAGTTGAGCTCTTTGATTGCCCAATAAGCCTTATGCTCTAGCTCAAGAGGTAGACATGCTTTACCGTAAACCATTTTGTTCGGAGACATTCCCATGGGATTCTTATAAGAAGTTCTATAAGCCCACAGTGCATCATCGAGCTTCTTAGACCAATTCTTTCTAGACCTAGTAATAGTCTTTTGCAGAATTAGTTTAATCTCTCTATTACTTAGCTCTACTTGAGTACCTTACCGAGGGTGATAGGGAGATGCAATTATGTGGTTGACATCATACTTAGCAAGCGTTTTACGGAAAGCACCATGAATAAAATTTGAACCACCATGAGTCATTAGATATCTAGGGACTCCAAATCTAGGGAAAACAACTTCTTTAAGCATCCTGATAGAGGTGTTGTGATCAGCACTACTAGTTAGGATAGCTTCTACCCACTTACTAACATAATCAACACCAACTAGGATATGAGTATACCCGTTGGATTTTGGAAAAGGTCCCATATAATCAAAACCCCAAACATCAAATGGTTCAATGACAAGTGAATAATTCATAGGCATTTCCTGACGTTTACTGATATTACCTATTCTTTGACATTCGTCACAAGACAAGACAAACATACGTGCATCCTTGAAGAGAGTGGGCCAATAGAAACCGGATTGTAATACCTTGTGTGCAGTTCTATCTCCCGCATGGTGTCCTCCGTATGCCTCTGAGTGACACTTCTGTAGGATCTGTCCCTGTTCATGTTCAGGTACACAACGTCTAATAACACCATCTACTCCTTCCTTATTAAGGTGATGATCATCCCAAAAGTAATATCTCAAATCAAAGAAGAATTTCTTCTTTTGCTGGTATGTGAAACTAGGTGGTATATATTTGGCAACAATATAATTTGCGCAATCAGCATATATACCACGGTGTACTACGTGAAGCATTGATGACATTCAATAGCTCATCAGGAAAGCTATCATCAATAGGTTGTGGGTCATCAAGAACATTCTCCAACCTAGACAAGTTATCTGCTACGGGGTTCTCAGCACCCTTCCTATCAACAACATGCAAATCAAATTCTTGTAGCAACAGAACCCATCTGATAAGTCTAGGTTTAGCATCTTTATTTTCCATGAGGTACTTAATAGCAGCATGATCAGTGTGAATAGTAACCTTGGAATCTACAATGTACAATCTGAACTTTTCACATGGAAACACGACTCCTAAAAATTCCTTTTCAGTAGTAGTATAGTTTATTTGGGCACTGTCTAGAGTTTTACTAGCATAATGAATAACATTCAACTTCTTATCAACTCTTTGTCCTAGGACAACACCCACAGCATAATCACTAGCATCACACATGATTTCAAAAGGTAAGTTCCAATCAGGTGGTTGAACAATAGGCGCAGTTATCAAGGCCTTTTTAAGTATTTCGAAGGCTTCCTCACAATCATCGTCAAAAACAAAAGGAATATCCTTTTGCAAGAGATTGGTAAGAGGCCTAGAAATCTTAGAGAAGTCCTAATGAACCTTCTATAGAACCCAGCATGACCACGGAAACTTCTTATACCTTTGATATCTATAGGGCATGGCATCTTCTCAATCGCATCAACCTTAGCCTTATCGACTTCAATACATCTTTCAGAAATTTTATGTCCTAAGACGATGCCTGCATTAACCATAAAGTGGCACTTCTCCCAATTCAAGACAAGATTGGTGTCTTTACATCTCTGCAAAACTCGATCAAGATTGCTGAGGCAATCATCAAAAGAAGACCCGTAAACGGAGAAGTCATCCATGAAAACCTCAACAATTTTTTCACAAAAGTCAGAGAATATACCATCATACATCTTTGAAAGGTAGCAGGTGCATTACATAAGCCAAAAGGCATACGTCTGTAAGCAAAGGTACCGAAAGGACAAGTGAAAGTGGTTTTCTCCTGATCGGATTGTGTAACAGGTATTTGGGAGAAGCCAGAATAACCATCTAGAAAGCATAAGTGTGTGTGTTTAGACAATCTTTCTAGCATTTGGTCAATAAAAGGCAAAGGGTAATGATCTTTCCTAATGGCTTTATTCAATTTCCTAAAATCAATCACCATCCTATAGATAGTATTAATCCTTTGTGGGATCAATTCATCCTTATCATTAGGGACAACGGTAATACCTCCCATCTTAGGGACGCAATGCACCAGACTTACCCAATCACTATGAGCAACAGGATAGATAATACCTGCTTCCAGGAGCTTTAGTATTTCTTTTCTTACTACCTCTTTCATCTTAGGATTTAATCTGAGTTGATGATCGGCAATTGGTTTGGAATCAAGATCGGTTTTAATTTTGTTCTGGCATAGAGTGGGACTAATGCCCTTAAGATCATCAACAGTATGTCCAATAGCAGCATGGTGCTTCCTCAGAGTTTTTAGTAACTTCTTTTCTTCATGCTCTGAGAGGCTAGCACTAATAATAACAGGATATATCTCTTTTTATCAAGATAAGCATACTTAAGAGTATCAGGCAACTGTATAAGCTCGAACACAGGATCACCCTTTGGTGGGGGTGGATCTCCAAGCAGTTCAACAGGCAAATTATTCTTAAGCATAGGGTGTTGTTCAAAGATAACTCTATCTATCTCATTCCTATCAGCCATATGCATATCATTTTCATGCTCAAGCAAGTATTGCTCTAAATGATCAGTAGGAGGCACACCAATAGAAGCTAGAGAAATAATTTCATCCTTACTAGAGAACTCTTTTTCATGAGGTTGTCTACCAAACTTGGGGAAATTGAACTAATGTGACTCACCTTCAAAGCCAACAGTGATAGTTTGCTTCCCACAGTCAATATGAGCATTGACAGTATTGAGATAAGGTCTGCCAAATATGATGGGACAAAAGCTATCTTGTGTGGTAGCAAGAACGAGAAAATTAGCAGGATACTTAGTTTTACCACACAAGACTTCAACATCTCTAACAATTCCCAACGGGCATCACTACTGGAATTCCTTTATTTGCCGTCCGCCAGATCTTTGTCGTCTGCTGACAGACGGCAAAGAACCTCTTTACCGTGTGTTGGAAGAAAACAGACGGTAAAGAGGAGGCTGATGGCAAAATAAATATTTGCCATCAGCCACCTCTTTGCCGTCGGCTGACACACGGCAAAGGTAGGGATGGCCGACGGCAAAGCTGTCCCACCCCACCCCTCCTCTCTCCCCATCCCACCCCGGCCCCACCCACCCCTTTGCCGTCTACCTGAGTAGCTTTGCCGTCGGTGGCAGACGGCAAAGGAGATGGACCCCCGAAAAGTTAACGGCGCCGCGCGCCTACCTCTCTCCTCTCTCCCACGCGCGCTCTCTCTCTCCCACGTACGCCCTGCGCCCCCCCCCTGCGGGCCTCCTCATCCTCCCTGCGCCGCCAGCGCCGCCGCCGCCCCACCGCCGCCGCCTCCCCCCCACCTCCCCACCGCCACCCTGCGACCCCCCCCCCCTGCGGGCCTCCTCCTCCTCCCTGCGCCCCCAGCGCCGCCGCCGCCCCACCGCCGCCGCCGCAGCACCGCCGCCACCTCCCCCCCCACCTCCCCACCTACACACCCCACCGCCGCCCTGCGCCCCCCCTCCTACGGCCTCCTCCTCCTCGGTGAGTCCTTTTTTCCTTTTTTCGTTTAATTCATTAATTAGGTTAGTTAGGTTAGTTGTTAATTACCTATTGTTAGTTAGGTTAGTTAGGTTAGTTGTTAGTGGTTACGTACTGGTAATTAGGTTAGTTAGGTTACTTGTTAGTTGTTAGTGGTAATTAGGTTAGTTGTTAGTGGTATTACCCCTCGAGCTAGGTTAGTTGTTAATTACCTACTGTGTGTTAGGTTAGTTGTTAGGTTTGTAGTTGACCGTGTAGAGCCCTCCGGTCGCCGCCTATGCTTGCACTAGCCACAACGTTGAGGATATTACAACAGCTCGCAATAGTAGTTGTCGCACCGACACGACATCTCGACGACACCCCTGACACCCGTCACGATGCCCCGAAACCCCGACACGACGCCCCGACACGACGCCCCGACACGACAACTCGACGACACCCCTAACACCCGACACGATGCCCCGAAACCCCGACACGACGCCCCGACACGACATCTCGACGACACACCGGCATGAAATATTTTTTTATGGAACCTGGAAAGTTTTATAAAGTAGTATAGGTAACCTGGAAAGTTTTATAGGTAACCTAGAAAGTTTTATAGGTAACCTCGACCCCCAACCCCCGACAACACTCACCCTCGACCCCCGACCCCCTATCCCGACCCCCGACGCCACTGACCCGCGACCCCTGACGCCCGACGCCACTGACCCTCGACCCCCGACCCCCGACCCCCGACAACACTCACCCTCGACCCCCGACCCCCTACCCCGACCCCCGACGCCACTGACCCCCAACCCCCGAGCCTCGACACCGCTTCCACCTCTTGTTGACCGAAAAGACCCCAATCCCCGAAGCCAGTGACCTTCGACCCCCGATGACACTGACCCACATAGTTATGAGTTAGGTCATATAGTTATGTTAATTATAAAAACATCATATTTGTGTTGATCGGGTGAATTTCAATGTGCAGTTGTTCGACGACCTCCACGTGCGTTGGACGAGCTCCACCCTTGCGTTTGTTGGTGAGCACAAATGACTTCTCCTCCTACCCCCTTAATTTTCTCTGTCTCGGTCTTCGTGCCGATGAAACTTGCTAGCTATAGGTTTCTTCAATCATGAGTATGCGTGACCAGTATGCGTCTCCCATTCGAAAGGGCGACATCTATAAATATGCATGTCTTTGCATATTTATAACCGCCATCCTTTCGAATTGTCCAACATTATCCATGGACAGCCCGAGTATGTGTAGACTGGGTTCGTTTTCCCGTATGCTGTGCTCTGGATCCGATGCGGAATTTCGTCAGTGCCACCCTGTTGTTCTCCGGATGCACATCCTCTCTGTTTATTGCGGAGACGTGTATCAGGAGAACAGCGGGGAGGTGCTGCCGAAATTTTGCGTTGGATCCGGAGCAGAGCATGGGAAAACGAACCCAGTCTACACATACTCGGGTGGGATTCGGACCTATCTTTACCTATTAGCGTGTAGGTTGCCTGGACGTAATAAAAATGGCGAACCTGATTAACCGATGAATATAGATGATGAATTATATATAAATATATTTCTTCTATCTTTAGTAGCTACGCAAGATGAGTGATCGTGCATGGATGTATACCGGTCACCCTAGTCAGAAAGAGATGACGAAAGAATGGTTTTTAAAAACAAAGGAATTTGTGAAAGCCGCATTCGCAAATGGCGAGGAAAGAAACTATTGCCCCTGTCCTGGATGCGACAACTATAAAAAGACGACAGAGGCTGTAATGATTAAACACCTGCAGAGGAGGGGGTTTAAGCCTAATTATACGTTGTGGACATTTCATGGTTAGTCTATACAACGCACAAGAGCTGAGGTGGTCCGTCGTCGCACGGACGAGCATGGTACTGGGATCGAAGACATGGTGCAAGACTTTGATGATGCTCGGGATTCGGAAGATGAGATGGAGGAATCTGCAAAGGCCTTTTATGAAATGTTGGAGTCTTCAAAACGTCCTCTCCATGAGCACACCGAGCTCTGTCAGCTGGATGCAATTGCACAAGTAATGGCTCTGAAGGCTCAGTTCAACTTGGGAAGAGAATGCTACGACGCGATGATGACACTATTTGGACGTTTCCTACCCAAAGGCCATGTCATGCCTGCAAACCTGTACCAGTCGGACAAAATACTTCGTGTACTTAAGATGCCCTATGAGAAGATAGATGCATGTGAGGAAGGATGTGTCTTATTTAGGAAGGAGTATGCACACTTGGACTATTGTCCCAATTGCGAGTCTTGCAGGTATCTTGTGGTAGACAACGGTATGGGTGAGAAGAGGCAGACCAAAATCGCAGTTAGTGTTCTTCGGTATATGCCAATCGTACCAAGACTTCAACGTATTTTCATGGTCGAAGAGACAGCCAGACAGATGACATGGCACAAATTCGGCAAAAGAACCGAACTAGATGCGGATGGGAATAAGATGATGGTACACACATCGGATGGGGAAGCGTGGAAACATTTCGATGGATTGCATCAGGATAAAGCGGCAGATCCAAGAAATCCTCGAGTCTGCGCCGCCACGGATGGTTTTAATCCCTTCGGCATGACGGCAACCCAATACAGTTGTTGGCCTGTATTTGTCATTCCACTGAATCTCCCCCCCGGGCAGATTATGCAAAGAAAGAACATATTTCTGACGTTGATAATTCCAGGGCCCAATTATCCGGGGAAGAATATGAATGTGTACCTGCAACCGCTTAAGGATGAATTGGAAGAAGCTTGGGAAAATGGGGTCAAGACATACGATGCCGCTAGAAAAGAAAACTTCAAAATGCATGTGTGGTACATGTACTCTATGCATGACTTGCCAGCGTATGCGCTATTCTCTGGATGGTGTGTGCATGGAAGGTTCCCGTGCCCCCAATGCAAGGCAGCTCTTCAGTTTCATTGGTTGAAGGAGGGTCGGAAGTATTCTTGCTTTGACTTGCATAGACAGTTCCTGGATCCTGACCATCAGTTCAGAAAAGACAAGAAGAACTTTACCAAAGGTAAAGTTGTCAAAAACTTGGCACCACATGCGTTCACAGGCCAACAGATCCTGGATCAGTTAAACGCCCTCGAGCCTGAACCAGAGCGTCCAGGGTATTTCAAGGGGTATAATTCAAAACACGCCTGGACTCACAAGCCATGCTTCTGGGATCTGCCGTACTTCAAAGACCTCCTTCTTCCACACAATATCGACATGATGCACACTGAAAAGAATATCGGAGAGGCTATTTTTGGTACATTGTTCGACATAGATGGGAAGACAAAGGATAATATTAAGGCTAGAGTCGATCAAGAGACACTATGTCATAGACCGTTACAAAACATGCGAGAAGGCAAAGGAAAGAAGAAGTGGTCGAAGCCAAAGGCCTGGTTCAATCTTGGAAGGCCAGCTATGAGGGAAATTATCTTGTGGGTCAAAATGCACTTGATGTTCCCCGATGGGTATGCAGCAAATCTAAAGAGGGGAGCGAGTCTTGAAAAATTAAAAATCTTTGGTCTCAAGAGTCATGATTGGCACATATGGCTAGAGCGGGTAATGCCGGTGATGTTACGTGGCTTTATTCCTGAGGATGAATGGCTAGTACTGGCGGAGCTGAGCTATTTCTTCCGTGTTCTTTGTGCGAAAGAATTGTCGCCTGGCGTGGTAGAAGACATGGAGGAGTTTGCACCGGAGTTGTTGTGCAAGTTAGAGAAGATCTTTCCACCGGGCTTCTTTAATCCAATGCAGCATTTGATTTTACATCTACCGACCGAGGCAAGATTGGGTGGGCCGGTGCAAGATCGTTGGTGCTATGCAACTGAGAGGATGCAGAAGACCCTTCGAGCTAAATGTAAAAATAAGCGTAGAATTGAAGCATCGGTGGCTGAGGCATTCATTACTGTGGAGGTGGCAAACTTTGTGACAGCACACTACGAAGCCAAAAATCATCATTTGCATAATCCGAAGCCTCGGCACAATGATGGAGACCCTAAAAAAGGTGGGTCCAACCTCAGCCTATTCAAAGGGAAGCTCGCACCAGCCGGTGCTTCGAAACCAATAACGTTGGATATCGAAGAATGGCGGAACATTTCTTTGTATATCTTCAACAACCTAATAGAAGTGCGGCCGTACATCGAGTGAGTTCTCGACACATTTTCCCGTAACTTCTAATTCATTTGAACTGCTCTTATTCCCGGATATTTCAAACAACTCTTACATCGTCAAATTCTCGGATGGAGCGGTGATCGAAAATGATTCCGTCGAAGAGTATGAGCTTCTGTCAAAGACAGGAGGCGGCTATCCCGGTTTCATCTCTTGGTTCAAACAAACGGTAATTATCAATAATGGACCATTTCATTCTTGGTCTAACTTGCGGCTAATGCAACAACCGTTTCGTATTAAATTTGTAGGCTAATTCAGAGTCTATGGACGCCGAATTGAGACAAGTCGCTAATGGTTTTGACTATAAGGTCCGTTCATTTGAGAAATACAACATCAACGGGTATCTCTTTCGTACCTTTGGCAAAGAGCTATCTATGCCCGACCGGAAATCTACAAATTGTGGTGTCTCTGCTATCCACGAAGGTGTTATCGAGTATTATGGAAGAGTTGAATCAATTTATGAACTTCAATTCTATGGTGAAAACCCACCGAACGTCGTAGTCTTCAAATGTTATTGGTTCCAGCCGAAGGAGACTAGAAGGACTCATGAACATATAGGACTAGTCGAAATCAATCCAAACACCCATTTAGATGTTCCCGATGTCTATATTATGGCTCAACAGGCGACCCAAGTTTTCTACCTACCGTGGGCATGCCAAACGGATAAGAATCTGGAAGGTTGGTATGTTGTTTATGAAGTGCCGCCACATGTCAGACCACCTCTCCCAAATGAACAGGATTATGAACCTCACATTAACCCAGACACATATGATGGAGAATTCTTCCAAGAAGCACGTCTTTCCAAGAAACGTTTCAAGAACCGCCGTGCTTCATCCAAGAACATGGAAGTAGACAGCGACAATGAATCCGACTCCAGCCCTGAGCCGGAACCAGAAGACCTGGAACTCGTAGAGGTTACTGATGCGGATGACCTGTCAATGCTTCAACGATTAAAGGAAGGCCTTTCACAACTTCACGCCGTTGAACCCGATGAGCACGTCATTCATGAAGACATCCGTGATAGTGATGATGATGATGCATTTATTGATGATGATTATTAGTTTGTAAGATTCAAAACTTAAATTATATATATTTTAATATTTACTATTCATGTACATATTATTATTCATGTCAGTCATTCAATTTTTTTATGTTGTACTAATTTCTTTTAATCTTTATCATGACAGGTGTTGAAAGATGGTGGGCGCGGGTCCAGAGCCTTCTCCAGGGCAACCGTCTCCAGACGAAGCCGGTGCGAGCAACCGTGGTGTTTCTCCTCCTTGATGACCACTACGGTAAGTTTCTCCTCCAAACTTAGCTTGTTTTCCTCTAAAATGAGATAATTAGCCAATTTAGCTCAAAAAAGACATAATTAGGTAATTTAGCTCCAAATGAGAAGAAAGAAGAAGAAGAGATGAAGAAGAAGAGAAGGAGGAGGAGGAGGAGGAGGAGGAGGAGGAGGAGGAGAAGGGAGGAGGAGGAGGAGAAGGCCTATCCTTCTCTCCTCCTCCTCCTCCTCCTCCTCCTTCTTCTTCTTCTTCTCCTCTTCCTCCTCTTTCTTCTTCTTCTCCTCCTCCTCTTTCTCCTCCTCCTCCTCTTTCTTCTTCTTCTCTTCCTCCTCTTTCTTCTTCTTCTCTTCCTCCTCTTTCTTCTCCTCCTCTTTCTTCTTCTTCTCTTCCTCCTCTTTCTCCTCCTCCTCCTCTCTCTTCTTCTTCTCCTCCTCCTCTTTCTTCTTCTTCTTCTCCTCCTCTTTCTCCTCCTCCTCTTTCTCCTCTTTCTTCTTCTTATCCTCCTCCTCCTCTTTCTTCTCCTCTTTCATATTATCCTTGCTTTAATTAACCCAACAATGACATAATTAGCCCATTTAGCTCCAAAATACCATAATAAGCTCAAAATGGCATAAGAACCTTGGTTAGCTCATGAATATTATATACTTAGCTTGTTTTCCTCTAAAATGACATAATTGGAATATTTAGCTCAAAAAAGACATAATTAGGTAATTTAGCTCCAACAAGAGGAGAAGAGGAGAAGAAATAGGCAAAATGAAAAGAAAGAAGAAGAAGAGATGAAGAAGAAGAGAAGGAGGAGGAGGAGGAGGAGGAGGAGAAGGCCGAGGACCTTCTATCCTTCTCCTCCTCCTCCTCCTCCTCCTCCTTCTCCTCGTCCTCCTCCTTCTTCTTGATTTCTTCTTCTTCTCCTCCTACTCCTCTTTCTTCTCCTCTTTCATATTATCCTTGCTTTAATTAACCCAACAATGACATAATTAGCCCATTTAGCTCCAAAATACCATAATAAGCTCAAAATGGCATAAGAACCTTGGTTAGCTCATGAATATTATATACTTAGCTTGTTTTCCTCTAAAATGACATAATTGGAATATTTAGCTCAAAAAAGACATAATTAGGTAATTTAGCTCCAACAAGAGGAGAAGAGGAGAAGAAATAGGCAAAATGAAAAGGAAGAAGAAAAGAGAGGAGGAGAGGAGGAGGAGGAGAAGGCCCAGGACCTTCTATCCTTCTCCTCCTCCTCCTCCTCCTCCTCCTTCTCCTCCTCCTCCTCCTTCTTCTTGATTTCTTCTTCTTCTCCTCCTCCTCCTCTTTCTTCTCCTCTTTCATATTATCCTTGCTTTAATTAACCAACAATGACATAATTAGCCCATTTAGCTCCAAAATACCATAATAAGCTCAAAATGGCATAAGAACCTTGTTAGCTCATGAATATTATATAATTAGCTTGTTTCCTCTAAAATGACATAATTGGAATATTTAGCTCAAAAGACATAATTAGGTAATTTAGCTCCAAATGATAAGAAAGAAGAAAAGAGATGAAGAAGAAGAAGAAGGAGGAGGAGGAGGAGGAGGAGGAGGAAGAAGAGCCTCTCTCCTTCTTCTTCTTTCTCTTTTCTCTCTCCTCCTTTTCTCTCCTCCTCCTCCCTCTCTCCTTCTTCTTTCTCCTCCTTCTCTCTCCTCTTTCTTTTTCCCTCTTTCCCTCTTTCTTCTTCTCTTCTCTCTTCTCTTCTTCTTTCTTTCTCCTCTCCTTCTTCTCTCCTTCTCCTCCTCCTCCTCCTCTTTTTTTTCTTCTCTCCTCCTCCTCTTTCTCCTCTTTCTTTATCCTTCTTTAATTAACCAATAATAATGCATTAGCTCAAATAATAATAATCAAATGGCATAAACTGGTCGAAATTATATACTAGTTTCTCAAATGACATAATTGATATTAGCCAAAAAAACATAATTATTGCACGAGGAAGGAGAGAAATAGGAAAATGAAAAAAAGAAGAAGAAGGGGAGAAGAGGAGGAGGAGAGAGGAAGAGAAGCGACTTCTTCTCCTCTCCTCCTCTTCTCCCTCCTCCTCTTTTGATTTCTTTTTCCTCCTCCTCCTTTCTTCTCTCTCTTTATCCTCTTTAATTAACACAGATAATTAGCCATTTGCCAAAAAAATAAAAATGATAGAGTTGCTCATTATATATTGTCAATAAATAATATGCAAAATAATTAGGTATTTGCTCAAGAAGAAGAAGAAGAAGAGAGAAGAAGAAGAAGGAGGGAGGAGAGGGGAGGAGAGAACTCCTTCCCTCTCCTCTCCTCCTTCTCCTCCTCCTTTCTGATTCTTTTCTTCCTCCTCTCCTCTTCTCCCATCTTTAATTAACCAACAATGACATAATTAGCCCATTTAGCTCCAAAATACCATAATAAGCTCAAATGGCATAAGAACCTTGGTTAGCTCATGAATATTATATACTTAGCTTGTTTTCCTCTAAATGACATAATGGAATATTTAGCTCAAAAGACATAATTAGGTAATTTAGCTCCAACAGAGAGAGAGAAGAAATAGCAAATGAAAGAAAGAAGAAGAAGAGATGAAGAAGAGAGAAGGAGGAGGAGGGAGGAGGAGAAGGCCGGACCTTCTTCCTTCTCTCCTCCTCCTCTCCTCCTCCTCTTCTTGATTTCTTCTTCTTCTCCTCCTCCTCCTCTTTCTTCTCCTCTTTCATATTATCCTTGCTTTAATTACCCAACAATGACATAATTAGCCCATTTAGCTCCAAAATACCATAATAAGCTCAAAATGGCATAAGAACCTTGTTAGCTCATGAATATTATATACTTAGCTTGTTTTCCTCTAAAATGACATAATTGGAATATTTAGCTCAAAAAACATAATAGTAATTTAGCTCAACAAGGAGAAGAGGAAGAAATAGGCAAATGAAAAGAAAGAAGAAGAGAGGAAGAAGAGAAGGAGGAGAGGAGGAGGAGGAGGAGGAGAAGGCCGACCTTCATCCTTCTCCTCCTCCCTCCTCCTCCTTCTCCTCCTCCTCCTCCTTCTTCTTGATTTCTTCTTCTTCTCCTCCTCCTCCTCTTTCTTCTCCTCTTTCATATTATCCTTGCTTTAATTAACCCAACAATGACATAATTAGCCATTTAGCTCAAAATACCATAATAAGCTCAAATGGCATAAGAACCTTGGTTAGCTCATGAATATTATATAATTAGCTTGTTTTCCTCTAAAATGACATAATTGGAATATTTAGCTCAAAAAAGACATAATTAGGTAATTTAGCTCAAAAAGAGAAGAAGAAAGATGAAGAAGAAGAGAGAGGAGGAGAGGAGAGGAGGAGGAGGAGAAGCCTACCTTCTGCCTCTCCTCCTCCTCCTCCTCTTCCTCCTTCTCCTCTCCTCCTCTTCTTCTTTTCTTCTTCTTCTCCTCCTCCTCCTCTTTCTTCTTCTTCTTTTCCTCTTTTTCCCCTCTTTCCTTTCTCCCTCTTTCTTCTCCTCTCTTTTTCTTCTTTTTCCTCTCTTTTTTCTCTTTTCTTTTCTCCCTTCTTTTTTCCTCCTTTCTCTCTCCTTCTCCTCCTCTCTCTATTTCTTCTTTTCCTCCTCCCTCTTTCTTCTCATATTATCCTTCCAATAACCAATGACATAATTAGCCCATTTAGCTCAATACCATAATAGCTCAAATGGCAAGAACTGTTGCCATGAATATTATATATAGCTTGTTTCTAAATGACATAATTGGAATATTTAGCTAAAGACATAATTAGTAATTAGCTCAACGAAGGAAGAGGAGAAGAAGGAAAATGAAAAGAAGAAGAAGAAGAGATAGAAGAAGGAAAGGAGGAGGAGAGAGGAGGGAGGAGAAGGCAGACTCATCCTTTCCTCTCCTCCTCCTCCTCTTCTCCTCCTCCTCCTCCTTCTTCTTGATTTCTTTTCTCCTCCTCCTCCTCTTCTTCTCTTTCATTATCCGCTTAATTAACCAACAATGATAATACCATTTAGCTCAAAATACCATAATAAGCTCAATGGCATAGAACTTGTTAGCCTGAATATTATAAGCTTGTTTTCTCTAAATGACATAATTGAATATTTAGCTCAAAAACATAATTAGGTAATTTAGCTCAAAAGGGAAGAGAGAGAAGAATGAAAAGAAGAAAGGATAGAGAGGAAGGAGGAGAGAGGAGGAGAACCTGACCTCTCCTTCTCTCCTCCTCTCCTCCTCTTCTCCTCCTCCTCCTCCTCTTCTGATTTCTTCTTCTCCCCTCTTTCTTCTCCTCTTCATTTTCCTTGCTTTAATTAACCCAACAATACATAATTAGCCCATTTAGCTCCAAACTACCATAATAAGTCAAATGATAAGAACTGTTGCTAGATATTATATACTAGCTGTTTTCTAAATGCATAATTGAATATTTAGCTCAAAGACATAATTAGGTAATTTAGCCCAGAGGAGAAGGGAAAAATAGCAATGAAGAAAGAAGAAGAGAGAAGAAGAAGAGAGGAGGAGGAGGAGGAGGAGGAGAGCGAGACCTTCACCCTTCTCCTCCTCCTCCTTCTCCTCCTCCTCCTTCGATTTCTTCTTTTCCTCCTACTCTTTCTTCTCCTCTTCTTATCTTGCTTAATTAACCAAAACATAATACATTTACAAAATCAATAATCAAATGACAAGAACCTGTTAGCTCAATATTATATACTACTTGTTTTCTAAAATAATTAATATTAGCTCAAAGACAAATAATTGCTCAAAAGAGGAAGAGAGAAGAAATAGAAATGAAAAAAGAAGAAGAAGAGATGAGAGAAGAGGGAGGAGGAGGAGAGAGGAGGGGGAGGAGAGGAGAGAAGGCGACTTCCTTCCCTCCTCCTCCTCCTCCTTCCTCCTCCTTCCTCTTCTTGATTTCTTCTTCTTCTCCTCTCTTCTCTCTTCATTATCTTGTTTAATTAAATGACATTTAGCCCATTTAGCTCCAAAATACCATAATAAGCTCAAATGGCATAAGAACCTGTTAGCTCAAATATTATATACTTAGCTTGTTCTAATGACATAATTGAATATTTATCAAAGACATAATTAGGTAATTTAGCTCCAACAAGAGGAGAAGAGGAGAAATAGGCAATGAAGAAAGAAGAAGAAGAGGAAGAAGAGGAGGAGGAGGAGAGGAGGAGGAACCCGACTTCCCCTTCCTCCTCTCCTCCTCCTTCTCTCCTCCTCCTCCTTCTTCTGA